>NC_071980.1:22871236-22891627 GCF_026283585.1 Hylaeus volcanicus
ATGATTTCAACTGCTATTGACGTTGAGTAGGCCAGCCTTTTAAATATAAGAGGTCAAAAGATGTTTGTATTCACTCAATGTCTAATTAGTGTAGTCTATTGTTAAATCTCTTCAAGTGAAACCTTCAAATTTAATCAGTAAAGCGTATATTTTCACTTGAGACAAGAGCTTCGAAGTACACTGACCCGCAATACTTAGGGGACACTTTTTCAAACCGTCGTAACTATGAGAGTTTTCAACCGATTTCGGTGAAACTCCGTGAGGAATCAAGTGTCTTCAAGTGTCTTCTGGGTGTGTGCAAAGTTGCATTGATACAAGTTGAAATCAAAGTAAATAAATTGGCCCTGCAAGTGTCAGTATAATTCGTAGTCTAGAGAATAAAAATTAGTAACTAAAGTGAACTACATTATAATTTAAATGTATCAAATTCTTTAACGTATATTGCAAATCTAACACATTAAGCATGAAATGATCCACACTGCAAGTTAATTAGCTTATCATTTTAGATAATGAAGACGGCTTACTCGGCGTACAACATGCTTCATCAGTAGAAATCATATGAATAACGTCAAAATCTTAAAATTGTAGTTTTCCGATCCTCCAGAAAGATACGATTAGAAGGAGTATGTATAGTATGTATAGTATGTATAGAATAAATGTTATTGCAAACTGTTAACACTGTAATGTTGTTATACAGGGTGTCCCAGCCTAAGTGGTACGGAACTCTAATGTTATCGCATGGTATCAAAAAAAATAAATAGTTCCATTTGAAAAACGAAACTTGACCATCATATCTCGTTAAATAACAAAGTTAACAAAAATTTCTTCTCGCTAAAACATGAGTCCCATTTTAGCATCCAATTTCCATATTTGAAATGTTGCATTTGACCGATAGTTTCGGAGTTTGAGCTCCGTATCACTTAGGCTGGGACACCCTGTATAATTTGCCTACGATACAATCGATGTGTATTGTTTCTCACAAAAATATAAATACGTAAATAGTGTCGTCATGCTCTCCATTATTACGATAAACATATAGCTTGCGAAACTGAAGGGAAACCAACTGCAAAGGGGTTATTCTTCTGAAAGCAAATAAGAAACGTCGATAACCTAAGGTCTTCGGTGTTTTCAGTGATATCTGAGCCTTCGTTTGGTAGAGTCAGAATCCCCATAAAAAACTCCAAAAAAGTAAAACAATTACGTCAAATACACGAAAAAGTCGAGGACGAAAAGGAGAATTACCAAATAAATCACAAAAAAACCCGACTTTGCAATTTCGCTTTTGAGACATGATAAAAATACGTTTAAAGAGCAAGAAATTAATACAAGTTATCAGGATTAATGAAATGCTATATGAAACAAAACTTATTAAATGAGTGTATTAAAAATCAAGTTTTAGAAAAACAGACAATGCTAATCGAAAAGTGAGAAAACTGCCTAGTCATAATATAATTAATTACAAATTAGACGTTTTGCTATAGAGCTTTGCAACATCACAATATATACACATAATATTTATATATTGTGTGTGTGTGTGTTTATTTAGGATTGTATTAAGAAGAATCGTGTTTGTTGTTGCATGTATCTTTACTCATAGCATAATCATACACACGTATTTCAAATTAGATAATTGGAAAATTAATTCTGTTTGGTTATTCAAACACGTTATAGAGGCAAAGGCTGCTATTAATTTGAATTTCGTTTATTTTAATTATCAAAAGACACGCTATAACTGCTTTTTATGCACTTTGCCATTGATTCCATCAGTTTTACAAAACCAGTATCCTTTGGTTTCTCTAGTCCTCTTAAAACTCTGTTCTTCATTACAGCAACAAATTCTTTGTTACTTAACTGTCCATCCACTAGAAGTTTAAATAAAAAAGATTCAATAATTGTATTATTTTTCTAGAATATACAATATAATAATACAGGATGTGGTTATCTTTTTAAAATATATCCGTTGTGTATGGAAGACATTAGTGATGTTAGCAATTACCCAAAATAAATACGATGTCGGTAAAATTTTAAACAGTATTCGAATACTTACTGTTTTCGTCAAAAATTGTATAAACAACTTGTATAACGTGATCAGCCAAATCAACGTGCGCCACAGTTTTTGCCACGTGTTTTAGCGTAGCTGAAATAATTTTAGTGAGTATAAGTTTATCTATAAAATGTTGTGGTAATAATTGTTTGGCACTAACTAGAAAAAGACAAATCTGACCATCAATCAATCTTAACGAGTTTCTTTCATATAGAGAATGCAAGTAAGTTAACGGGGTAGGCCACTGTAGAACAGGTGCAAATAGACACATTTTAGGAATATACTTCAGAGAAATAAAAGGGTCAATCGAAATTCTGTAAATAAGAGTATGTTAAGTTGTAAACGAATTACAAAAGAAAAATTTTTTCTTAGTAATTTCTAACAAAATGGCGGCAGCATAAAAATTGGCCGGAGACGCCGGTCAAATAAACCATTTATCATGTTTCTCAAAATATCGTGTAATTATTCGAAGGAATATAAGGAATAATTTAACACGAGGAATAATATTTATAAGGAATAATAGAATAACCTACAACATTGTCGAGCATTGTGTCGTTTGTAAGACGATGAAAAGATTGTTCATACTTAGTTTGTGTCATTCGGATTACAAGAAATAGTTTCCGAATCGCGAATCGAGTGCGTTTCCAATAATTTCGCAGAGTCTGTGTCTGCAATTAATGAAAAGGGCACTCTTTGGCAGGGCCGAATGTAACACTGCGATAGAATCGAAGCTTTTAGAGATTTGTGCGGCCTATAATATTTTGACATGTTTGTGAAACTTTAATACAGCGTTTAAGCAAATAAAAATTATTTCGATTTATGAAAAATTCGAATGTGGCCTACCCCCTTCATACTTTCATCACTAGCGTTTGAAATGTGTAAAAATTACACAGCGAATGAAGTGCATTTAAACTAGTAAAAAAGACTAATTTTTGATATTAGTAATATCATTAGTAATAATTTTGAAAACCTTGATCAATCGACGCTCCCGCGATATGATAGAATGTCAGTGCAGTGTCCACGTCGTTAATATTGTTTAAAAAGTGGAAAAACTTCAAATAATCATCCTTGGTTATTCCCTTTGGACTCTCTTTGAAACTGAAAATACACAGTTCTGTACTGAGTAGTTATATATATATATATATCATACTATTAGAAGAGCAACAAAGTTCTGAGCAGTAGATTTTATATAACTGAAACTATTATTAAAATTTATTTTATATTCCTGCTTTTTTGCTGTTGTAAAACGTCGACATTCACATGTTTAAAATGTTATGCAGTTTCGTTTGAAAAAAAATGCTACTGAAACCACTGAAAAAAGATTATCTGCACGAAATCGTTACGGACGGTGAAAAGTATATTCTTTATAATAACGCTAAATGTAGAAATTTTGCTTTGCATTGGAAATGTGTGTTGCCTTAACAATTGTTACAATCGTGCAAAACAAGAGTTGACTAAGAGTTGAGTGATGTGTTAAAAGAAAAGAGACCATTTACTGGACAAGGACGCCGTAAAGTGATCCTGCTTTATGACGTTAGGTTGGAAACTTCTTCTGCACGGATCGTATAGCACAGATTATGGCTAGTATATATTTCAGGATGCTTGAAGATATACAAAACTGCGTTGACAACTTCATCATCTCGACATCGATAAACTTTTCTCATCAAGAAATTCCCAAGCTATCCAGAAGATGGCAAAATGTCATCGAAACAAACGAGGAATATTTCGTAGATTAAATTTTGCAAATTAAAGCTTAGAACTTTTTTACCCACTTAATTAATTAATATCAAAAAATTGTTTAGACCCTTTAATGACCCTTTAAAACCCTTTAACACGCAGCTGCTCACCGTTTCTTTATGGTCTTTAAAATTCTTTCTTTTTTCTTGGCAGGGTATCCAGCGTATGCTAACAATAATTCTGTGAAATCTACTTCTGTTATTTTACCATTCTCATCGGGATTTCTTCTCTCGAACTGTAACAATTTTGTTACATTTAATTATATCTCTTTTTGTATGACTTTTAAAACAATTGGTGATGATCATTTTGAATATTAATTAGTAGTATTTATAAAGGAATAACTGAAGGTCTTAACTTAACGTTATTATCACACTCATTTAATACGATTTTGTTATAACGCTTTAAAGCAAACGTAGTGATAATGCTTTTTCTTTTTACACGAATCAATGAAACGTCTGTTCTCTCTGCCGATCAGATCAGAATTGAAGGTTTAACCATACCGAACTTTAGTATACTGTCTTATAAGTCATCCTACGCGAAATCGGACACTAAATGGAACAGCACCTCGGATTTTGTACAAATTTGAGTATGTTGCAGTCTTTAGTAATAGGTGATACTTAAACGTATCTCAAAGGATTTTTAAAAATTTCAAAAACTATAGCTCTGAAATTAATAGACGGGCGAATATCTTCTGTATAAACTCCCAAAGGCTCACTCTCAACAAAGCATTATTACATCTTTAACCGATATAAGCACCCGAAGAAAACTATTGTACTATAGAAGCGCCTCTGTATCGATTGCATATCTTATTAATATCTTGTTAATATTATAAATAATACCATTAAAAATAAAAATTACATATTTACGCTTGCTAGTGATAATTCTTATTATATCAATTTATTACGTGGATAATGAGTAGGAAATTCAACGTGATTGTCTTACATATTATCCATACATCACTTGGTTATGTAAAATAAGACTTACTAATAAAATAAGGTTACCGAAATTGCAAAATAATTATTTAAATTGGTGTATGCTATTCCATAAACTTAATATGTTATTAATATTTAATTTTCATGAGCAGTGTACGTATAATGTTTGTAAAAAAAGTAATTTTATTCAATAATCTGCACTCATAGATTTTAGTGAATAATTAAATATTTAAATTAAACATACCTCCAGGCTGAGTATTTCTTTTTGCAATTGCTGCTGAAACTCTAAGAATTTCTCAATAGTCAGCTTTCCTTTCATGTTTGGCCCGAAGAAGTATGTAGTTAATGCGGAATTAACACCCTATATGGGTATATGAAATGCAATAAATTAAATTATCAATAATAAAACCGAGAATGTCAAATGCAGTAATTGTAAATAAGACTATCGATAAATACATATAACTACATGACAAATAATATATTTCAATTATTTGATCAAAAAGAATTTTTATTCTTTAACTTTTATCGACGAAATGTTCAACTTTAGATTTGAAAACATTAATTAGAGAATTCGTTGATTTTAAAAAACGAGATTATTTTTGCACCAACCTAATATAATCAGTTAGTATAGTGACTAGAGTCGCAGTAAGTAGTAAATATCCTATTCCCTCTAAATCTGAACTAATAAAAAAATAAAAATAATCTTCAGTACCTTGAACATATTACCAGTAGTAACATGATCGCGATGTCGACTTCCAATACTAGTTTGCTGTCGTATCAAGGTAGCAACTTTACCAAATTCGTCAGAGTCCACATCGCCATCACCATTAAAATCGAACATTCTGAAGGCAATTTCAAAATGTCTTCTAGAAGCTATAAAAAGAAATACGTAAAATGTAAATTGTGCATAATATTTTTTTAATACTATCACAATCCATTAAAGAAATAAAGCTTCTTCGTCTTATTAAATATCTCTTATGCCAGCAAATTAATAAACAATTATATAAATATTACTCACTAGATAATACGGTAAGAAGAAATATATAATCAGAGAAAGTGATTAAGCCAGCACTCCCAAGTTTATAAAAAATACTGTCTTCGTCCAAAGCCAATTCTAATTTCGTATGAACATTCTGTATAGAAGATTATTATACATATTAATTATGTTATGTATGGCTATTATATAAAAAGTTTTCTAAAAGGGACCTAACGCTTTTGTACTTTAATAGGAATTATATTTTTAACGGCTTGTATTGTTAAACAATTGTAAGACTAGAAAAAAATGATTTCATCCTTCCATCAGGTTTCATATGGACTACAACATATATCACTATCATCAAAATATGTATACATGTGTAATTGTGTATGTATGTCATTACAAGATTCTCGATATGTCTTGCATTGTTTATTTACAATGTGTCAATAACTACTTAAAAAAAATGATCTGAACAAAATTCGAAGAAAAACTACGACTAAGATCGAGATCCGAAAAAAATAAGTATCTTTCCACAATTTCCTGCAGTTCAACACTATATTGCGCGAATTATTTTCTCGAATGAATTTAATAAAGAAAAACAAGAATGTCGCAAAGAAAATGGTAGAACTTGATTTTTTTGGGATATCCAAAAATGTTAAGCAGAACAAATAGTCTAGCAGGGGACAATAATAGATTTAGAATAAGAGTAAGAGTTCTCAATAGTTAACTCACCTTTGGATCGTATCTTTTATACTTGTCTAATCCAAGTCCTAAAAATAATTATATAAATTAAAAATACTGAACACTTTTATCTGAAATAAAAGAAGAGGAGGGCTAAAATTTCGAAAATTTTTGATTTTCTGTATTACAACCGTACCTTGATCAGTGACACGATGTATATCACGATAATTATTATAATAACGAAAAAAATTACTGTAAATTTATCGAATTTAGGGCATTAGTGGTATGTTTAACTATCAGGGTAAACAGGGGACTTTGATTCATGATGATAACACATTTGATAAAATATGTATATCGAGATAGTGGAATATAAATCAAAGCCTATTCGTATCGACAAATACAGGGTGTAGCAGGACGGGTGGTACAACCCAACAGTGGGCGATACTACATGTAAAAATAAGTCGAAAAAAGGAATAACATTTTTTCGTTTGACGCTTTGTTTTCGAGAAAATCGAGTTTGAAAATTCTATGCAGTACGCGTGGCACTGGACCGCCTGTAGGCTTAGATATGTATTATAAATAAGAAATGTTAATGTTTATTAATTTTATTGTCATTACTAACGATAATTACATAACATTATTGAATAAACTGTTCAAAGTGCTGTCCTTGTTGACACGTACATAAAGTTATTTATATATATATACATACAGATAACTTTCACGGAGATAACAACAGAGATATCCTATATATATACAGAAAGTTATCCAGGTTTTTTAAGGAATAAATAACATGAAAAAGTATTCACCAAAACGGGTATTCGTCGCGAAGGGGGACATCCAATGATACCAAACTCGATCCCTCATCGCTACACCCTGGGGGTGAAGGTGGGGGAATATAAAAAACTTAAATGCGAACCCCCATTTTTCATAGCAGACTTGGATTCTCCAGAAAAAAATACACAAATTTGATGTAAGAGTTTTTGCATTTTGGTTCACAGATGGTTCACTGTACTGGATAAAAATCAACATGGGCAAAAAATCGTTAAAAATTGGGGACATCTCGAGAAATACACATAAGATCAAAAAACCAAAAGTAGACGCATGTGATATTTTCAAAAATGCCACTGTCAGATGGCGCTGTAATGGACAGAAATCAAAATGGACAAAAAGTCGTTGAAAATTGGGGACATTTCGAGAAATATACATCAGATCAAAAAAAACAAACGTAGACACATGTGATATTTCCAAAAATCATATTCAACGACACCACAATTGACTCCCCACCCCCACCTCCTGAGGGTGGAAGAGGGAATTATTTCAAAATCTTCAATTTTTCTGTTCCCTTTGGGGATATGAGGGTTAATTAATAAATTTTGTAACTCACATAATCACATTCATCTATAAATTATACAGTTGGTGTAGAAAGTATTTGTACACCAATCAATTTCCAAAAAAACTGTGTAAAATTGTAATTTATTAACTTATTTTTTATATCAATGACATTCTACATATTTCTCGGAAATCTTTAGAATAGATTGAGTACAAAAGAAATAGCTATTTATGTAAATTACGAAATTAACAAAAAAAAAAAAAAAAAAAAAAAATTAAAAGATAAAAAAATTTGAAACAAAAATTTTTCCCAAAAAAGTTTAATTTTTAAAACTTCGTTAAAAAAAAAAAATTTACATTAATTTACAAGTATATAATACTTCCTTCGTGGGATTTCCTTTTGATTTTATAATTATTGCAACTATTCTAAGCGTTAAATTAACTAAATTATTAGTTTTTCGAAGTGGGACCTTCTTCAATTCTTCTATTATACTTTTCTGGAAATTCGATGTTTTCTAATTCGTACGGAGCAATAAACTAACGTGTTTACGTTACAAACTCTACTGTAAATGGTTCGTCATAAGAATCGTACAAATACTTATTGCTTCTATACTTTTACCCACTTTTCGCATTTTTTTGTTAATTTCACAAATTATATTAACTAGTAAATGTTGTGTGGTCTATATCTATCTTAGAGATGTCCAAGAGTATGTAAAATATCATTGATTATGAAAAAAAAGCAGTTAAGAAACTACAATTTCACACAAAAGTTTTTTGGGAAATTGATCGTTGTACGAATACATTCTACACCCACTGTACATATTTTCTTAAACATATGTGATTCGTTTCTGTTAAGAAATGAATAAATCTAGCTTTCCAATAAGAGTGTATTAATGAGCGTCACTGAACAAGTTGAGCAAGTAGGTATAAAAAACGCCCGCTAAACAGGTGTAATGCTCGAACATGAAATACCGAGTTAGTTGTAATAGAGACTCTCCAATGTAAGCATGTGAAACGTTAGTAGACATAATCAAATATATAAATAGAAAAACCCTATAACATCTTAATGATAAATGATCCTTCATATATTCCGAACCTCGAATTTTAACAGTATCTTTAAAAATTATTAACTAATATATCATCTCAGTCTAACACGAAAAATATATCTATAACCATGAGATAAGACATTGGGCACATGTGGACGAATTTGTGAGTCAATGTATACGTATATATACATACAGAAGATGCCTGTTGTTTGACCATTAGTTAATTCCTCCAGCTGATTATTTAGGATAAATCTCAAATAGCGAAATAAAAAAACTATCCAAAATTAGCTTCGGTTACTTGGATTACCGTGTCGTTTAATCGGAATAGATGATATCAACCCTTCGAGAGATGTATATAATCATGAAAAATAAGAAATAAGTTGGAATAGAACTTGAAACCAGTCTACTACAGTGTGTCTCACAAGAGCGTGTACGCCGGCGCCGTAACATAATTAAATAAAATAACTTGCTATTAATTTAATTACTATTAGACTGCGACGCATTAGTGTTAATATGTCGTCCAGTTTCCATCGTTATTATTGTGGCCTAGTATCTCCTGGTTATACTATCCACTCATTTTTCCAAGTACTCTTGGTGCAGCGAATGCCATATTACCCAACGAAAAGATGCTCCATAAGTTTTGTAAGATAGATTTTTATTTATAAAGATATTTGTAAATGTTGGGTAAAGACAGAATAAGAGTACAAAGAATAAATTTATCATATACGTATACGATATAGGGGCACGATGTATAATATACGCTGGCTTACAATAAACTAAACATAATAATAATAAAATTCTACCTGTACTACTGTCGATTCGAGTAGAATGCTGACTTAAACTTAACAGGATTACTGGTACTTGGTGTTGTACTGGTTTGTTTGATAAAGATTAAAATTTCACTTGTTGCTGAGTTTGATCTAAAATCTCTATATATGGGAAACTATTTCCCATTTATAGACACATCTAAGGTAGAATTTGTTAAAATACAGTTTTACTGAAGAATTTAAGAAGAAATTCAGGACGTTTTTTACACGAGACGTCAAAGAAGATAGCCGCTCAATGGGAGCAAATTGTTCTGATCCCGATGTGTCCCAATCAAGTGGAATCGACTGTATATATATACACACAATATATATTACATTTTTAAAAATGTTACCATCTGGTTGTCTAACACCAGGCGTTATGGATCTCAAGAAGTCATCGGGTGTCATGAAGATTTCATGGATGTCATTGTTGATCACTTGGAGTGTAGCAAAATATCGAAATACTTTGTCAGGTGTAGAATAATTCCTTATGCGATTTTCATATCCTATTATCTGTATTGCAAACATTTGTTATGTATTTAATTAGAGACAATAATATCGTATTTTAACATGTTCGTTGCGAAGGAAATAAATGTGCCTCCTTAGACTTCGCTCGCCCATCGGATGAAGTAAGTTTACCTCACCTATTTTATATTATTGTTATTATATGTATATATAGAAGATGTTTATAGGCCTAAACATAATATTAATAACTTTAATTATCTGTGAAAATAAAAAATATTGACTGCGCAAGGAATTGTGCAAGTAATTCCGAGCACTGGTTTAGAGAACTATCTGAAGGAATAAAATATTTGTTCTTATATAAGTCTTCAAATTTGTTAATACTCCGATCTTTCATTTCTTTCCCCCAGGTTGTGGCATTAAAACTTTCAATTTTGTGCCTCGATTCTAACACGAGGCAAATACAATAGATCCACTTACATTTATCATAATGTTTAAGTAATTTATTTTGACCAGCTTGTTGAATGTGGCATAGTTTGTTAGCGCAGCAATCACAGCGTCATATGTGTTGCCGATCCGCAATATAACAAAACATTTTGCCGAGATCTCGACGAGAATTTGAAATAATCTTGAGCTCATCCAGATCTCGATATGTTACAAGGAATCTCGATCTCGAATCCCATCTCGAAATCGAGACGAGATCGTGATGAGATCGTGATTTATCTCGTCTCGTGCGCATCACTAAAGACTATAGTTCATTTACGAATTATATAAGTATACGTGTTTGTTATAAAACAATTAAATTAGATATAAAATACATACCGCTCGAGTTATGATAAAGATATTATACTATAAATTTATCATAAAATTTCTGCATATAGATAACCATAGAGTAATTAAGATTGTATTCATTGGTATTATTCAAAATATCTTTAGAATGTTTTTTAGTATTGGTTTCCAAAAAAAGTTAATGTATGTTAATTTTTATTTCTGTAATGTTGTTCCACAAAGTTATTATAAATGTCCTATTTCCTCTTTGTCGAAGGAAGTAAATTTACCTCTCGAAAGAAATTCTACACGTCAAATTCTGACGTCTATACGTCAAAATAACCCAACCATATTAAAATTAGTTAATTGAAATTTAAACAATGCCGAAGTCTTATTTTCCGACTCGCAACGAACGTGTTAAAATTATTAAATTTAATTAGAGCTACTTATAATTTAAACATTTAACATATAACTGATACAATACAATGGTTCATTGAAAAGTTATGAACATATTTAAGAAATGATGACTTTAATACGTTTAAAAAAAAAAATGGATCTGTTTTATTTTTTCCACAATACTAACAAAGGTAAAAGTGCTTTTATTCTAATACGTATGTAGCTTTGTTTCCTCGGCCAGAAACTGTTCTGTAAAGCTGCAAGCATTTCAGAAATAATGCTCTGAGATGCTTTTGTAATTTTGTGTTGTCTTGTAACAATTAAAACTGAAATTGTGTTCGAAACTATGATATGGCCAGAAGTGGTCTGACAATGAGTTTGAATTCAAGAAAACAGACGTATACGTAATAAAAGGTATAACGTCTTTGTAAAATTTACGAACGAAGGTGTCCATAAAACATTGAACATATCAGCATAAATAATATATTTTTAAAACAAAGATTTTGCTCAAGCTATAAATCTTGCATGGATAAAAACCAGCTTATACTTTGAATAATAATGATAATATATTCTTTAGAACAGGGCTTCTTAAACTATGGGTCGCGACCCTAAATGGAGGAAATTTCGGGGTCGCGAGATTTTAATGTAAAATATTTAATATTCTCTTTTATATATGTTATTTCAAAAAATGCAGTTTTGATAAAAAAATAGGCTGTATATTTTTTGTAACTATAATAAATACAATTTTTAAATATTTTGTGCAATTTTTAATATCATATTTTTGTATGTTTTTAAACAAATTCTACAACTACATTTTTTTTATGTATATATATTGTTATCTAATCAATAAATCATCACAAGATATTTATATATCTTTATTTTATATTTTTTGGGTTGCGAAAAAGATCGCAATCATAAATGGGGTCGTGAATGAAACAAATTTAAAACATAGAGCTGTTCGAGTTCTCGAAAAAGGCGAGCTGAGTTTTACTCAGGATCGGACAAAATATCATTTCTGGCAATTGTAGATTGGTAATCCAATAACGATGTGTGTTTTGAACTGGCGTAAATTAATTAATTTAGTTGCGTGATTGAGTTATTCCTTTTCCGCCCCTAAGCGATGAAGATCCTACACCTATCCTTTTTTTTTATCTTAACCATGAACATAAGAAGATAGAAAAGGTGCTTGAATTGTATGGTGGAACTGATTCTGTGAAAAAAATTGCCACATAGTGTGCTATAGCTTGGCCACCCCTGGTCTAGTACTTTGGTATTTGTCAACCTGCGAAAACTCATTTTCATTCGCAGCCTAGTTCAAAAATTATAATTTGTTGAAAAAGGATAACTTCGCATACTTCTGTGCTTCACACGAAAAGATGTAAAGAAGATATTAGTGAAAATATTAACACATCTCTCGTGACAAATACAAATAACCAACAACATTGTGATTTAATATCAAGCATATTAGTGACGAGCATATAGTTCAGCATAAAGAAATGTTCATTATATGAAATATTATATCGTTGTATACTAATTTAAAGTCGCGAATAATCACATGCTGTAACATCTTTTATACCTTTGTCGAATGTCACGACTGTTCAGATTTTCGTGAATCGCATTGTATGTTCAATAAACAACTAAATGTTCAAACAAACGGTCAAACTCGTCATAATGTTAAGCAGGATGCAAGAAAAATTAATTTCTATTAAAATTAAATTCAACTTAAACAAAAGATTAATGTTAATCAGATCGTAGTGGTGACAAAAAACAAATATAGCATAAAAATGAATAAAATAATACCATCTGGTTGTTTCATGCCGGGAGTAATGGCTCGGAGAAAATCATCAGGTGTCATGTAAACTTCAGTACCTTCTAAGCTTGACACTTTAACGGTCGCAAAATAACGAAAAATTTTGTCGGGAGTCGAATATGCTCTCAAACGATTTTCATACTCAGTAATCTGCAATCATTTATAACTAATATATCATCCAATCCCCAATAATAGAAAATTAATGAACATAAAATAACTTCTATTATTTTCTGAAACATCCGTATGTAAATAAGAATGTTATATTAAAGATTCGTCTATGGAATGGCAGTGAAAAATTTCTTTTGACAAAAATATTTTGAGTTTGTATTAAAATTCTGCCAGAAAATAAAAACAAGATTTGATTTTAAAAATAATTTCCGACAAAAGCTTTATGTATTTAAGCCTAGAGAAGCCAAATCATTCAATCAAGTTCCATCATTATGAAATTATTTTAGTAATTTTAAAAGACGCACCGATAAGAAAATATATGGTCAACCAATAATGAATGGATGCTTGCTATCAAACTATGTATTTAAAGATGGAAAAATGAATACAAACGGTCCTATAGATAAATTTTGGATACTATTTTATAATTAAAATGTAGGATAATTTAATTCTGAAAACGTCGCATCATTCATTCTAAATATTTTTTTGGTAAATCTTATGTTTAGGGGAAGGATATAGAAAACGAGCGACGGCCAAAACCTCTTAGATGTTACTCAGAAGGTTGACCTTGAAACATATTATATGTCAACGTCTAAGTCATCGGAGCTGCCTCCCGTAAACGAAAGGTTTACCTTTTTTTCTTTACCTCATTCTAATGCTCTCCGTGAATGAGCATTTAGTTGCGTTAATTTAGTACAAACAAAGTAATGACAAGTATCGACAATTCATGACAATTTATTGACTCGTCAAAACATCTGTCAAACTTAAATCACATGAAAATAAAAAATACTTAAAAATAGAAGCGAAAATGCTAAAAGAGAAACATGAATTTTGTGTTCGATTTTGTGTTAGATCTAATAATATCTAATTTCTTGTGTATGATGTTTATTGATCGCTAAGTTTCTTATGTAATCGGAAATTTGATTTAATTGATTAAACATTACTATAATTTCTGTAATATTTTTGTAACGTATCAAATAAAAGAACATTAGATTCTATGGTAGTATACAGTTTTCAGTCAGTAAGTACGATTTTAATGTGTTATGAAAAGATGTACGATTTTAATGTGTTATGAAAAGATGTACGATTTTAATTGACATTCACTGTATGTCCTCCTTAAAGCAAACATTTTTCTCTTGAGACATATCTTTGTATCCTTAAAAGTAACGAAAATATTTTAAGAAGAAATCTTAAATGACTCACTCTGTATAGTAAAGTGATTAGTCAATATGAATTTAATATCTATTTAATAGTTTTATTCAATATTTAATATCTTTTGTGCATCTACAGTAGAAATAACCTTTAATGACGTATTTTAGGCTTGGAAACAGTGTTTCAAAGTTAATTACTTTAATAAATATAAAAGTTAAATATAAAGTAAAAAAGAAGCATTATCTTGATACTAACCCTTTGAACTCGAAAACCAACTTTTTCTTTTGTCTTTTTGCTTTGATCTTCTTGCATAGAGCTCAAGCTATCATTTTTCTCATCATCATCATGCTCTTCTTCGGACATAATTTCTGCTGCATTCACAGTAGATAAATATTTTTTTCTCAAACTGAAACAAAGTTTATTAAAAAAGTTGATAATTATGACACATATTTTTGGCTTATAGAAGTGGAAAAGATACCATAGAGAGTGGAAAATTACTAAGTAATTAAAGGTACAAGCAAGATTGATAACAATAAAACTATAAAAAAAAGAAAATAGAGATATGGGAAACTATAAGGGCAGATTGTCAGGTCATGTGAATGTATTTTCTTGTGAAATGGCCAGCATTAATAGAGTATAACAAACATATAAAAACAAAATTAATTATCATATCAATGCATGATATTGCTTTTGAATTTCGACATTATAGAATGTTTCGTAACTTTTTTGACCACCTAACATAATTTGATGTGTAATCTAAATAAAAAGGATGTATGATAGACAAAGATGTGTGACAGGCAATGATTTTACTGACAGTTCAAGTTTCATAGAAATCAAACGTAAATAAACATTTTGAAACTTAGTGATGACTGAGAGTCATCTCTTGAGTTAATATATCAAGTTAGGTGGTAACCGAGTGTCACCTCTTGAGCGCTTAACATGTTACTTATGGTTGGAAATATATCAATTAATTATCATGTATCATGTAATTATCTAGTTTTTGCTTTTAACAATGTATATGTGAAGAATATTGTTATATTACAACCATTTTATTCGATTGAACCTTGTACAATAAAATAGAAATTATAAAGAATGACCTGATCGATTCAAATCCTACAGTGTTCATGAAATCTACAAGTCTGATTCTTCATTGATTTTAAAAGATTTTATATACTTAATTTATAAATTCCTTTTCACTGACATTAAAAAGGAATATAATTGTTTTCATTGATATATAGTCATAATTTTACATTATATGGTCTCCACAATTTCAGGTTCACAAAAAGTAAATCTATTGTATATATTTATTTATTTTTTCTGTGATAAACTATTCAAATGGTGAACGATAAATGCATGATAATAAATAACTTACTTTGTCCAATAAATGAAGCTTATTACGGCACAAATCGGGATGAAAAATGGCAAGTATAAGTAACGCTCTTTGCGTTTCTCTCTTCCATAAGAAAAACTTGTAAATCTCCTTGGAATTTGATATTGAAATCTATTACTATTATGAATCACTGAAACTGTCTTGAACACTTTAGCACTTTTGCCCGAAATGTTTAAACTTAAAACGCGCATTAGGTTATCAATAAACATTTTTAATAAATACTACACGAACTTGGACAAAATATATTTCTTAATTTATATTATTTAAATAAATTATTTACTTAAAAATTAAATGTTACGTTTGGCAACAAATTACAACTTCAATTTACATTCATTTTTTTAACACCACATCTTTACACACTTGTTTCATTTCGTTCGAATTACAAATTTAACTGTAATTTCAATGTTTTTTGCTACAATCGATATGGACAATTTGAATTACAGCAAACCAATTATTAGCAATAGAAGGAAGAAAAGGAATGGCGTTATTTCCATAGACGTCTCTATAGTTATTTCATACGTTCGCTAGATGGCTTCACGTTAGCAAATACATGGGGGCGCGCGTTATAAACAAAGGTACGCTCAACACAGAAATTATCTGTTCACCGGTGGTTATGTTTTAAATAATAATTTATTCGAAAATTAAAAACCTTATCAATATAGGACAATAGCTCTCTTTCACTTTGTGTCGCTAGTTCGGAATTTCGTTAGGGTTTCCTAAGGTGAAAAAACGGGGCATCCCTCTGTCTCACAGGCAGAGATGGGCAAAACCCTAGGCTTCGAATAAATCTGAAGTTTTCCGGTGTGTTTGTCTTGTTTCCTTCTTTGGAAAATGTTCAAAAGAGAAAACGCGACAAACACATCGACAAACTTGAGATTTATTCGAAACCTAGGGTTTTGCCCATGTCTGTTTCCCAAAAACGAAATTTTCCGAATTGGCCGCGCTACAATACACGTCATGATGTAAGTTGCGTTCCAATTGCAGAGATGGGCAAAATCTTTATCTAAATAAAAATTTCAAATATCGAATAAAGATGAACATTTTTTATCTATTACTCGTCGAATAAAAATACATAACTTTATCTTTATTCGATGACTGTCGGATAAAAAAATGTATTCGAGGTAAATGTACTCAAAGGATAAAGATAACTTAAATTATTTTTATCCAAAGGTTAAAGATACCTGCTTTATCTGCAGAAACTTTCAATCGTAAGATACTTTTCGCACTTTTAACTTTATCGAATGGGTAAAGATACCTGCTTTAACTGCAGAGAGTTTCACTCGTTGGGTAGTTTTCCCCTTTTTAACTTTAACTGACCGCTAGAGATACCTGGCTTCTCTCCGAGAGTTTTAACCCTAAGATACTTTTCCGCATTTGTATCTTTATTCGATGGCTAGAGTTGCCGGGTTTCTCTCCAGAGATATTCACCCGTAGGTTTTTTTTGGCATTTTCATCTTTAACTGAAGTTTCACTCGTCGCGTGGGATAACTCATATTTTTATCTATATCCGAAATTATCGGATAAGGGTCGAATAATTTTTCAAGCGGTGTTTACTGTTTAGTCGGCGGTTGTAAAGTATAGTTATACATAATTACACATAGTTAAATAGGTATAATATAAACAAATTTATACAGAAGTAAGGAAGTGTATATTTGTGCATATTGACGTGTACTGTAGATATAAATTATGGTATTTTTAAATGTTTATAACTATTGTTATTGTAAAATTCCTATTTTATGATCTAACTCGGTAACGAGTAACCAATCGAGATGATTTCATGATGTTCCCATGTAGAAAATGTATAAATTACTTACTGTTTATAACTATTGTTACTGCAGACTTCCCATTCTCCGGCGTAGCCGGACTGTCTGAAGGACCCAGGCGAGCTAGAACAGCGAGCCGGGAACACCGAAACGAGCACGGAATTCTGAAAAAGGCCACGCACCATCATCGCTGTCGCCGCCGCGGGCGGTCGGCAAAGGGATGCCATAAAGAATTGAAAATACCAACCTCGACAATTTTTATCAGAACTTTGTGGAAGTAACTTCAATCGATTCCTATTGCTTCTACGATCAAAATGATATCTCACATCGCGTAAATCGGACTATTTTTAACGAAATTATATGCAAAATCTGATTGCATAATTGAAAAGTTATTTCGTTAAAAATAGTTCGATTTACGCGACGTGAGATATCATTTTAATCGGGAGAACACCAAGAATCCAATGGCATCGCGTTCACGTTGCTACGATGAAGAATAAAGAATTCGATTTTATCAAAAACTGATGAGTCGATCGCCCGTTTGACCCCAGACCCTTGGGCGAACCCAGGTAGGCGCCTACGGTCTCGGTGAAAACAAGTATTAGGAGTCTCGCTTCGAACCACTCGAAAGGGTCGATTTTTTTGAGCGTTCGATCCAGGCTCGCGTGGCACGGTCTCGACTGTGACAGCGAGCCTGTCGACGTGAATAGTCCCCGTGCTCGCGAGCCTAGAGCATGGGTCGAGACCCAAACGCTCGTAAAAATCGACCCTTTTAAGTGGTTCCAACCGTTCGTCGTCGCATTTAGCGACCTTTTTCTCGCTAGTAGGAACGTGTTTTCGGACAAAATTCGGCAACCACAGACAATTTATTACAGAACGTGCCCGTTACACGAGTGGAAAACCAGCCTTAGGCGACATATTGGGACGGTATTCGGGCGAGGGTATATAGACAAATAAAAATCGCACCGCTAGCTTAGAAGTACATCGGTAGTGAGTGAAGTTAGTCGAAAATGGCTAGTGAAAATCGAAGGGTAAAATACGCGTGGAGCAAGGAGAAATGTCTTGAACTAATTGAGTTGTACAGAAAGCGGGAGGAGTTGTGGAACCCCCAGTCGAACCTGTACCATATAAAGAATTTGAAATGCGACGGATGGCGCGAAGTTGCAGAGAGATTAGAAGTTCCAGTTGACATATGTTATACGAAAATGGTATCGTTACTGGCGTCGTTCAGACGGGAAAGGGGGAAGGTGAAGAAATCTAGCGGGGCTGGAAGAGGCAAGTACAATTTAATATTCGTACATACGCTTAAGGGGTAAAACCATATAGAGGCAGAAAAAAAGACGTAAATTTGACAATTTATTTTGGGAGTGTGACAAATGGAATAGAATTTCTTTTTTAACATTTGTTTTTCACTATAAATCAAATGACGTATTATTTTCATGACCCTAAAGTATCGTTTAAGCAACAAAAAAAAATCGATTTTTTGAAAATCCTAGAGTGGTTTTATCCCTTAAATATAGATTATTCCCCGTGAAATCGGATAGTTTTTGGTGGAAGTTTTCGTAGATCGCTAAAATTTGAATATGTTGTAGTCTTTAGTGAGATTTAAACGTGTACCCCAAAGTATTTTTCAAAATTTTGATCCTTTGGTGCGCAATCAATTATAAGAATATTACGCATTACACGCCAACGTGTTCTAATTGTGTAACTTTTATTATAAATATGTAGCTTTCTCTAAAAATTGCCAGATTTGGGGGGGAATGGCCCAATGGTGGTGATTAATACCGTCAATTCTTTTTGTAAGTAAATTTGTTGTACGAATTTAATTGTAACATGACATATAAGGATATTGCAGCCTAATTGTTGAAAATATACAGGGTGTCTCAAAAATGTTGGAGGTCCTTGAAAGGCGTGGTTCTAGGGGCGATTTGAAACAACTTTTTCCTTAGCGAAAATGTTGTCCGAGGCTTCGTTAAGGAGATATTAACAGAAAACTACAACCAATCAGAGCGCGAGTATACCAGTGGAGCACCCGCAGTGGCGTCGCTGCCGCACTCTGATTGGTCGGGGTTTTTTGTTAATATCTCCTCAACGAAGCGTCGGACAACATTTTCGCTAAGGAAAAAGTTGTTTCAAATCATCCCCGAACCCCTCCCAAGGACCTCCAACATTTTTGGGACACTTTCTATGAGTCATTTACTACTTGTGGTATTTTAATGTACAATAGTTTCGTCATTTCAACTTAATAATTTATGTACGTTTATATGATAGGTATCAATGATGTTTACAAAAGCAAGTGGTTTGCTTTCAAAAGCCTGGAGTTTTTAAACGACAGAAAGCCTACAGTGACAAAGATCTTTTCGACTACTATCGTGAGTGTCTTCGTTATTACATACCTTCTTCCTGAAAGGCGACCTTCTTGCATAAAATAGTCCATGAATTTCTTACCCCTGACGCCACACAGTGGGCCGACGCTGTATAAATATTGGACATTGAGGCAAAAAATAAACATAGAAATTTTAAAAGCTAAATATATTTTAATGAATCTTTAAACCTTTGCCAATTATGTTTCATAGTATTATTACGTTTTACTTCACAATTTACCTCATGGCATCTGAAATTAGTTACGTTGGTCAATTGATCTTTTTTTTTAATTTACATTGTAATTCTTGTATCATATGAAAAAGTAATTATTCTATTATCCGAAAATTCCATTATCCTGCCACTTGTGTCCCTATTAGTTCGGATACGGGAGACTCTACTGTATTCTGTTTAATCCCCGAACCGCGTATCATGCTAATTACAGAATGTTATCAATTTTCTTTTTCAGCACTCACAGAAGGAAGACCAGACTAAGGGGAAAGCGGATGCGGATGGGGATGCGGATGCTGATGCGGATGCGGATGCGGATGCGGATGCGGATGCGGATGCGGATGC
>NC_071980.1:23191637-23445701 GCF_026283585.1 Hylaeus volcanicus
AGTCTACAAATTACCACTACAACATATAGTTAGAAGTATACAAACGTTAAATTTCATTAAAGAGAAGTTGATTCTTGGAAAACAGCTACCTTCCTAAAATAACTGCGAAGGAGCAGGCACGATTCGGTTACAGTTAACAAGGTAATATTATATCGTATAGTGGGGTTACTTAGCACCTTATGGGGTATCTCAACACTGATCCTAATATGGATTGGTTATGGTTTTACACGACGAAATAGACGGATTAATCTTTTTCAGGTTTCGGTGCAACGATACCCCATGGGGTGCGAAGCAAAACCATTTTACTATTTCTTGCAAGGTAATGAAGATGTCGACTTCATTTTTGCTATAGTTAAATTAGTTAGTTATAAGTATTAGTTATAATCGTAACTGTCCCAGTAAAAATTACAAATTCTGCACATACGATTGAAAATACTACATACAAGTCCTTAAAGCAGGTATTTTATTGAAATTGCTGTTGAAATGTAAAGATCATTCAATTCTAGAATATGAAAACGAATTGTACACCTCGTAGAACATTCAATAAGTAGCTTGCAGTATCATCGAATATTCAACGTAGGTGAAATCAAACATAAATGCGTTCCCTTTATCGTAATCCACCGTGGATGACTATTCAAGTATTATCGCCGAATCACTTTGCGAGGAGTTTCAAGCTGAAAAAAACGTTGACAATACAAACAGATAGGGAGTTGAAAGGAAGATTGCACGCATCCCTCCGTGGACCTTCCTCGTACTTCACTTTCTTTTCGTCGGGGAGTATGAAATGCGGACTGTTTACAGACAATCTTTTAAAAAGTTTTACACGCAAACAGGAGCGTTCGAGGGTGGTTTCGTCTGGCAGTTGCGTAAGGACGGAACTGTGGCTGGAAGCGACGAACTATCTTCCCAAGACGTTTCTCTAATATGGAAATGACGATTGTGCAACGATACGTACGCGGCACGATAAACTCTTTGTGTTTTTACTGTGAAGATATCTCGAAAGTTATTAAAGAAAGAATGGAGTACCGAAGAAGATGATTTTGTAGTTCATGAATTACATTTTAAATGAAATTGGTTTCATACGTTGTTGAAATTAATACTTGGAGTTTCTTTTAATTGTCGTTGTCGTTATTACATTGGCTAGCATTAGCTTAGGTTACATTCTCTCTATGGAGTGAGTTTAAAAACAAATGTGACATCGCTTGACATCATATATTGGGGAGTCTGCTAAATAAATTTTTCTTTAACCTCAACTCTAATTCTTCTGTTATGAATAAATATTATTTTCCACTTCTGATTCTCGATTTTCGAGTGACATAGACTTCCCACCCTCTCGGATCTTAAATCGCGTCGTCGGGCGATCTTTTAAAAACTTTTAGATTCAAACGCAGGACGAGTTATAGGTAGGTTCCCCTGGTCGCCGAGCGGAAACCCGAAGAAAAGACAGTGACTGGGCTGGTGAATGGAGATGAGTAGCGTACATTGTTCAAAACTTGCGACCATTGCGAGGGGCCAGTTTAAGCAGAAGGTGGAATGAGAGAATCCGTCTTTGCCGCCAGCCTTGATACGTCCCTGAACGACTACGCTATACCTGGAACTTTCTTTGATTCGGGAAAAGGAGAGCTTCCAAGGGAAATCCGGACTTCTGTGCGACTACAGACGGGCCAACTTTATCGCGGTTTGTAATGCTCCTTAACATGCGTCTTATGATAAAAGAAAAGAAAAGTCAAAAATTAAAAAACCAAACTCAGCTTGGAGTTAATTTAATATCAATTCTTCGAAGTCAAAACAGATCCTTTTAATGGAAGTTACAAGCAACATATTTACTAAATATCAGTAAAATTGTACACTCGTTAGACAAATTCTCCCAAGTACGATAAAAATACAGTTCCTCTGTTTAAAAGTGTTGATGAGTAGATGTAGCGAAGTGTACATAGTAGGCGAAGAGAAAAAGCTCACGAGAACATCTAATAAACACACATACTAACTGTAAGATTTAGATAACTTGCCCACAGAAAATTGTAAAAAGCACGTAACAGCTCTTGTACTCTTTAAGGTTGATGATCATTGATTTAGAAATACCTCATTAAGTTCTAAAAATATCCACGTCAACTTATTGTTAGGTAAAGGCTAGTTCAGATTAATTTAATAACGAAAGTTTATATCACGGACTTCCAACCCTGGATTTACCGTAAATATCACGAATCAAAGAAGTGATTAACGTGGAAAGCCAATTAAGATCTGCACGGGTGAGAGCCGCAACCCCAGTTGGGGTTCGTGGAATCCTTTATGAGAGTGACACGCACGATTTCCTGTTGGGTTTCATGTCACGTAAGTTGCGTAACAGGTGGCACAGAGTGACATAAGCCATGGGTTCGTTCCCTTCAAAACACTGTTATTCACTTATATTAGAAAAGTCTCGGACAGTCACGGAAATCGAATCAATAGATCATGAAATGTCACCTAACAGCCGATAGTGCATCCGATGTTGAAGTTTCTCATTTCCTGGATATCGTTCGTCGAAATGGTCACGGAAAGCCGCCAAGTATCGATTGACACTTTATGTATGTGAACAGGAATTGTTGTAAATAATACACTGAAGAAAAACTGTCGAATTCCATTGTCTCGTTGATATTGTTTAATATTGAGAATTAAATATTTTTTTCAATGGTCCATTCTCGACACTGACATGAATTTCGTATAAAATTAATTTTCTATTATGTATTATTTATTCTAACATCCGATAAAAAGTCTCACTTTAAAAATCTGCTTTTTTACGCAAAATAAAAAAATACCCTCCTAAGTTTCACGAGGCACGAAACGTCGATTAGAGATCGTGGAAACGAAGGGTGAGAGGAATAAAATTTTTATTCGCTCATCGCCAGAGATATAGCGAAATAGGCCTTCCGGCCGTGTCTTCCTTTCTTTCCGTGGAATTTTTCTTTTGACGCGCGACACGAAAACACTTCTTAAAACTTTCGTGGGTACGGTACGCCGGAAGGTTCGGGACACGGCGGCCTGAGAAGTCGGAAGTTCGCAGAAGAGAAGAGCGAAAACAAAAAACGACATTAGACGACCGAGAGAGAAACAAGGATTATCAATCAGAATGACAGCGATATAGAAAAGAGCTAGACCACATTAGTCTCCGTCCGATGGATTCATTCGAGCTGTCTATCACGGTAGCACTTTGAAATCCCCGAGGAATCAAGGGAACTCCTCGCAACGGTTTGTTACAAAGAATAACAGAATTGGAAATTGTTGTTTCCCAAGGTCCTGATCGAATAATTTATTATTGTCTACCACGACTCCCACAATGAATTTCTGTCCTGAAAATATTATCTTTTAGAAATTACGACCGATCGAAATTGTGTATAAGTAGTGATTTTATTAGCCCCTTGCACTATAACTGTTTTCTTAGTTTATTCCCTGCAAGCTCTACTCTCATTTTCCTGGATTTTATACCTGTACAAGTATGCCAAATTAACGTAGTCTCACAATCAAATGTGATAGTATGTCTCGTGAGAGACGGTCCATGGCCTCTACTCTTGTCAAGTAGATGCTTTCAATCCGCTGAAAATCGTCTCGTGATAAAATACAAATTTGATTTCCCCACGTCTGAGATGTGGTTGCGATCTGCTAGATCCGAAACGGTTACATTTGGATAGCCTAAAGCTAATGGTCTACGAGAGTTCAAGTCATTATCAAAGCAACACGTCTAAAGCTGATACTGGGTTGAAATCCACAAAGGTTTCAAGTCACCTCCAAGGGAAGTGGTTAATGCTCAATTCCCAGAGCGTAGTTGCAATCTGCCAGATTCAAATAGAACTGATTGGAGTTCTAACCAAGATCACGGGTTTGATCCTGAACGTTTGACGTATCGCGGCTTCCTTTTACGCTGTCATCTAGCACGGCGTTCGCATATACTCCGTGTGGATAGGTATGTTCGACGCTAGATGTAGATACAGAGGGTTTTGAGAAACACTGGACCTCTTTGGAGCGAGCTATTAGTCAGGAAAGTAGGTGAAATTTGATCGCTGCTGTTTCTTAAGCTCACTGTTCAGTATACTGTGTACAGGACAATAATGGAATTAAGTTTGGTCTATTATAATTTTCTTCAAACTCTGCATTTTAAGTCAAATGCAGTCAAATGAAACTATGGGTATAAATTAAATCATTAAATCAGAAATTTTATTTTAATTATGAAAATATAGATGAAGATAAAATTAAAACAAGTCTTTTCATATTTTGTTAAATATAGACATGGCCTTTGGACACTTCAAAAAGGTATGATTTGTGCCAAGAAAAATTGAACTTGAGTATTCAGAGATCAACAAATATTATGCTAAAGTATGTAGCCAAAGCGATGCAACGTTTAAACAATTAAGCGCGATGAAAATGAAGCGAGACATACAAACAGGAGCATTTCCCAAACGATTCGAAACGATAAACAAAGATATTTGTATTGCACTCGTTCATTGTAGATTCGTTGCTGTGATTCATATTTGAACGAGAAACGTTGGTAAATGAAATTAAACCGTCTGGATACTGATATCGTTGAAATATAACGTTCACGTTATCATTCGATATATGAGAAAGTTCAACAGTCATTGGCTAATTAATTGCCGAGAATTTCGGTGGATTGAATGTGCACTCGCGAAAACCAATTCGCGTAGGTTTCTGCAGAAAACAATAAACTCCAATAAAATCAATAGGGACGAAAAATTTGCTCTTCGG
The DNA here is from genome assembly GCF_026283585.1 of Hylaeus volcanicus. Lineage (NCBI taxonomy): Eukaryota > Metazoa > Arthropoda > Insecta > Hymenoptera > Colletidae > Hylaeus > Hylaeus volcanicus. The sequence goes on from NC_071980.1 coordinate 23,196,372, forward strand.
ACGCTTCATACCTCGAATATTGGCAATGTTTTTTATTAAGAGTTTTCCTTTTTTGAAGGGAGGTAATTAATTACGGATGAATTTTTTTTTGATAACTTCGGCTCTCAAAGTGATGAGAAATGGCTGTGTACAGATCTCCTATGCATTCCGGTTTATACCAGGGAAAGCGAAATGATAAACGTAAAACTTCCTTGGCGACGAGACATGGGGTTTTTATTTCATTTATAATTAAAGAGACTCTGTAATATTTGGCAGTGGACAGTGTACATTTAATTTCAAGTAAGAGGATTAATACTATCCAACGGATTCGTGAATATTATGCGTAGCAGAATGCATTTGTACGAATATTTGCATCAGTAATTTAAAGTAAGGAACGATTACTAATTTTATAAAATTATTAATATGATGTAAAATGTGAGTCATGTACATAATTGTAAAATATTATTTTGTTGGGTTATTGAAATGTTAAATATAGCGAGGTGATTCATTTCATGAATGTTGTTACTTTGCACGAAAAAAGGGAAATGGGTGCCCAGTTGATAAGGTATAGTAATCTGTCGATAAAGTAGTGCATTCTGTTGATAATGTTGGTTGCCCTGGCGATAATGTTGTACACTATATTGATCAAATCTGTAGCTAACTAGGGTTCTATATTACCGGTAGAGTGATAATACAAACATTTATATGAAATAAATTAATTACCCGAATGTTAAAATTTAAACCGTTAAACGACATAAACAGAGACTCAATAATCGTGGTTCTTTGTCCAAATACACTCATTTAACATTTAAAGGGAGAAATTGTTCCATTTATGTTCCACGAAAATCGTTTGACGGACAGTATTTTATAAAAGACTTGGCATTTAATATACATACACGACATTTTCGTTGGGAAATATTCGTCAGAGGTACAAAGCATTCGCACCAAAATAGTCGGAACTAAAAGGTATCGCAAAAGAGCGTCGCTCGGTTCAGCGTAGATATATTTCAATCAGGGAACGTCGTTTTTAAGGCGCGTTGACCGAGTTTCTTTGTGGGTCGTACTTTGGGGACACACGAAACAGCACACAGTGTTAATTTGCATCTCATGGACATGTAGATGCAAAAGGATCTTCCCCCCTTCCCCCACTTCGTTCTTCGCTCACATTCCCGTTCTCTTTACCACGTTCCCTTGCACATGAAATAGCGTCTACGTACATATATCACTTATACTCACTTTTCCATCTGGACTGCATACTTTGATACCCGCTAGCGAGACTATCAGAAGAACGGGCGTAGACCGATCGCTGTACTGAAAGGAAACAGACGTTTTCATATAACGATTGAAAATTATTCGAATTTGTTACATACTAGAAACTTAAAGGTAAAAATATAACTAAAGTTATTGACCGGGTTCGATTAAAATACAGAGAATGCTAGAGAAATAATCAGGAACAATAATGGGGGAACATCAATTTTGTTGGTACCCAAAGATTTAATCTTATACATTCGATAAATATGTAATTATTTAACGTTTTTGACCTTCGTCGGAATCATATAATGTAATTATATAATGTAATGTTAACAACAATGGTTAAGATTTGGGGAAGATTATTTTTGCACTTCAATTTATTTATGGAATTTCCTTATAAACTGCATCATTTAAAAAACCTTCACGAAAACTGATAACTGATCTCTATCAATTTGTAGTGAGCTTTATATTTCAATGGTAGGTGAAGGTAGGTAAACATCAGTCTGACGAGGCGGCTAATCGCCATTTTCGAGTTACGCGGCGTGTTGGAGAACTTTCGCCGCTGCACAACAACAAGAAAGTTGGCAAAGCGGGCGAAATGATTGAAAGTGGTACTAGCAACGGCAGAATATTCCCTATTTTCCGTTGCAGACACGGCTCATTGTCTTAAAAACCCACTGAGGTGGTTAGACGTAGCCTGAGTGGGAAAGGGGATCGCCGGTATAATTACTATAAAGCAAGGGATGGTTTTCGATAACGGACGCCAGTGCATTCTTTTTATACTGGGTGACTCGCGAAGTCTTTTCTTCCTTTCCTTTTTGCCATCACAATCTTGTCAGCGAAATGAAGAGTGAAATATAACTCATCCAACGGAAAAAGAAGCACATATTAAAGAGATACCTCGTTCTTTGGTAACTGGTGTAACGTATAAATATGTTTAAGTATGTTTCTAGTCAAACGTAAACGATTTCTTTATTACACAATTCTATTTCGAGTCGCACAATATTTTTCGAAACAAGGTTTCAAAATTACTTATCCGAATAAACAAATTCTAACGTTGAATATAAGTTCCCAATCAGTGGTATTAAAAACAAATACGAATCAACAAATTGAGTGAAAGTTGTCCCTCGATCCCCGAACCTGCTACCTCGCTGAAAGGGGTGGCGGTAAATTTAATTTATTGCAGCAGTTTTATTGAAGCAATTAAAAAATTAATTTATTGAAGCACTTCAAACGAATATGCTCCGCAAAGCATCAGAAAGCGATTAATGAAACCTCGATTTCTTGCAGATTATATTCGCATGTCTTGAATATTTTTAACTCTCCCCTTCGTCGGGTTCTCTTACCCCCATTCTCAGTTCCCTGCTCTCTAAGTAATTGTTTCACGCTGTGAAAGTAGAATAAATATTAAACGCAATAATGGAAATTTGACGAACGATGGGAATTTCCTTAATTATTTCACCCTTATTTTTATCCGATACTCTAAAGGGTAATCGCTGTGCACCTTTGCTTTTTTTATGAGACAAAGTTTGTCAATCGTGTGACAGTGTACGCATGTTATTTTAAGTGTTTTTAATGTAAGCTTAGTGATTCATAGTGATTCTGTTACTGTTGCATACAAGAGCATCAAACAGAAGACCCTCGCCCTAAGACAGATCCATTGACCCAGTGATTCGTCCACTTTTCCCCTCGGTCACGAATGACCGCGCAAATCGAGACGTATCAAAGACAGCATAATCGCCTCACGAACACAAGAATAAATCGCCCATGTATTATTTAAAGTGACACAAGTCGACAAACGAGAGTGTTAGATGCCATCGTGTATGAGTTTGCTGAGCAGTGAACGGTCCACTATTAATTATCAAAAGTGCATTAATTTGGGAACTCGTCGCTCCTGTGACATTTTTAATGTTTCATACAAAAGCACACCATCCTCTATAAGAGTGATATAATAATAAATTTATGATAAACATTTTACAACTGATAATAATGGTAGCTGTTGGTAGCTATTTCTGTTGCCAATAATTAATGTGTAATGACTATTTGAATTTTTCCTTTTCAAACAAAAACATACCACCTTGTATAAGCGTGACAGTCACAGTTTCACCGTAAAACTGATAAAATAAAGTTCGTGATAGCTGTTCCTTTTGCATAAAATAAATACGAAATAGACAATTTAATTTTTCCTTTTCAAACAAAAACGTACTACTGGCTCGAGTACCGTACCATTGAAAAAAATGTTAACAATTCTCCCTTTAGCCACTAATAAATGTACAATAGACGATTGCATTATTCTTTTTAAAACAAACTAGTACAAAAGTTAGCCGTCGATAGCTGCAACAGATATTTCCCTCTGAATTCACAAATACTTTCTCGCCCCCGTAAAAAGACTAACTTTCTCGAGTGACGCGTCTTTCGAACCACGCGTGGTATATCAAAGTCACCCACAGGCACCATCGTACCAGTCGACGAGCCCAAGGATGAACATTGTGCGACGTTCGTTCGAGGACACCCGTTGGTTCCCGCAGCTTTGTTCGACGGGGGTGATTAAAAAGTTGCTGAGTGAGTCTTGACGACAGGAGGATACGGAGCGAAGCAGATATAGAGGGACGGTAAAAGTGAAAGATAGAGGAAAAAATGGTGAGATAGAAAGAAGCAAGAGGGTAGGAAAAGGAGTAACGCGGTGACGAGAAGAAAGACGATGGTCCGTGGAAGAAAGATGGAGTGCGATGTGGGTTGAAGGAAAAAACGAGTAGGGAAGAGAGAAGAGATGTGCGTGGGAAGAAAGATGCAAGATCAAGGACGAAAGGAGACAGTGGTTGCGACGGGGACTATTTGAGACAAATGAAAGGGATAGAGATACGAGTGGATGAGAAAAAGACAGACGAAATGGACAGTTAGGCAGGTAGACAGAGAAAGGGAGAGACAGAGTGCGCGAATGAGTATGCACCCCCGGAAGGGCGGGTCGAAAGGTCGGGATGACTGGTTGCTCGGTGTGTGAACGAATGTATGAAGTTCAAACCCGGATGGGCTTTTGGCGTGATCACCATTTTCCTCGTGCTTAAATTTCCTTTGTTTCCTGCAACGCTAAATATCCAACCGTGTGCACCACGGTTCCATCCATTTTTCCACGGCCCTCTACTTGCCTTTTCTTTACCCCATTCCTCCTTGGGCGCGTCTCTTACCTCTGTTCCTGTTCACTCAGCTCAACACGAAGTTACCCTCGCTCGATTTACCACGAGCGTAGTCATTTCACCCGCCCCTTCAACCCTTATCTTTCAGATTGAAGTTTTCCGTTAGTCGTGATAACACCTGTAATGTTCCCGCCTAATCTATCGAATGACCAGCGATGGCGCCATCGAAGAGGAGAATGGGACAAATTGCAGTCCCTTCTGCTACGAATATTTTTTAACCACTGCAATTTAGTTCAAAGACAAAGTGTACTTAAAATGTGCATATGTAAATTTAATTCCATGGGATTAATTCTATAATTCTTTGAGGTTTATTAACTTCAAAAATGTAAAAGTCGGCGCATACCTATATTTTTACAACCATATCTTTGTAATTAGAGGAAGAAGGAGAAAACTAGTCTATCATTTTATATAATTCTCTGTTATAATAATATTTTATATTGCTTTCGTTTGCTTCGTTAGTGTCCAGAGTTTTCTATGCAAACACCATTTGCATATGTACAGATTGGAAGACACAGAATCGTGTCTGAACCGGTACCTCGAATGAGACGGAATTGGAAATTAATTGGTTTGTCGTCTGCAGGCTCGCTCTTTCCCATTTTGCAGCAGACCTCAGACTTTCCAGGTACGCATTGAAATTAAGGTTCACGATAATCCTAAATTAGAAATAGCAGGATTTTCAAAGGTATCAAGTTCTTTACGCGATAGTAGAATCAAATTTCAATGGATTTGAAGTACTGAAGCTAGTTTAAATATATGCTTCGTACGCATTGAAATATTTAAATTAATTATTTTCAAATGTATTGGAAACTCACCAATTTTATTTTCTGGCTAAGATCAATCTCTGTACGTAGATTTAATTGTTAATAATCATATTAAATTCTAGTCAATTCTATGTATTGGATGACTTTTCTTTTTTATTAAAAATATTATTTTCCATATGAAACTGTTTTTGATAAGGTTGTACTTCCTGCCTAATAATCAACGTTCGCAACGCAAGTTTTACCGCTTAATATTACTAAACAATTTACAACATATTTCCAATTATCTATGATATTTACAAGAGAAAAAATGTAAAACTACTACTAAGTTTATTTATCAGTTCATTCTATGAACATACTCATTTTCGATCGTGACATATATCACCGAAGCAAACACTGTTCCTCGGTTCTGTTTATTCCAAAATGAGCCCAAGGATTCTTTCTCCGTCATCCGAATCACTGAACAACGCACAGTTACCGTTCAGATAATGTCGCCCATCAAATCTGCTACGGGTAATAAAGGGAATGGTTACGAGGACCACGATTGTCAATGACTCATGATGTGACTCAAAATATCGCCTGAAACAAGGGTGAAACGTGCTGTTGGGGTTTTCTTGACGTGGCATTTCGAAAGGATCGTTCTTTGCCTTGCCACACCGACTGCTCACGGATTTATGAATTTATCAGCCGGGGAATCGTTTCTACAAATACGGTCCACATATCATATAGGGTGCATATCAAGCACCATCCCCTCGTGATCGCAAGACTGAAGAAAGGAGAGCACTCGAGGCTTCCGAGCATGAAAAACGAAGGGTGAATACGCCTAAAGAGAAGGAGTACATTGATTTGAACTCTTATGCTCCTTTTCGCATTCGTCGTCTTTCTTTTTTAGAACCATTAACAGATTTCTAAAGGAGAGCTGCACGAGCAGCAATTATTAGCAGCAATTACAATTTGCCGCGTCGTTTTTTAATCGCGGTGATATTGAAATATTTTTAGTCGGACGTTTACGTGGGAAGTATAATTGAGGCTACTCATTTAGTAAGCTGTGGGTATTACATCAATAAGGATTCCGCACTTTTGACACTTTATGCAAATAATATGCGGACATTCGTATATTTCTATACATAATATATGTTCTGCATTTTTATTATTTAATGAAAATTATTGTTATTGAAAATATTTTGTTAATGAAAATTATTATTAATAAGATTATCTTGCATTGTTTGGAAAAAAAGACTATTATGAAAACACAAGGATTATCATGTTTGAGAATTATGAATTTCATTAAATAATAAAAATGAAGATCGTAGATGTATTATGCATATACAAGGAGAAGAAAATATAAATCCTTTCATATATTAACTTTTAAAAATATTTTCGTTAAAAATATTGCTGAACCACATGTACTTCATCAATTGATTTTTGAATGATTTTTCACAGCAGAACACTCAAAGTCGACTGTACCCACAACTGCTTTGAAAGCTGGGTTTGGAATAGCGATAGCACTCGAGTAACCAATCGGTAATTTACTAATCAACTAATGGCTAGCAGAGTTTTAGACCTTTGGCAGTTCAAATTTACTTCGCGAATAACTGTAAATCGAATGTAATAAATAAATCTTTTACTATGAAGATGTTAATATTCCCAGATGGGTATGATAAATTCATAAAATTCGTCCAATACATTCATATTTTATATTCTACGCCCAGCCATCAATATCAACATCGAAATCATTTATAAACACCAAGAAATGTTTATAAATAACAACGTTGAACAAGCGTAATGAAAAAGAGAAAGATCTCCGAAAAATGCAACAGGACTGCGTGACGCATCCAGCTCGAAATAAAAGCAAAACGTTGTAACAGAGAGGACGAATGACGAAAAGCTCTCCGAAGGTATGCGTGGGACTGGTTTTAATCCACTATTATGAAATGTACTGACGTCTGACAGAACTGACCAGATATCGGAAACGCTGGACGGAAATTAAACCGATTCTGCTCCTCGTGTACTTCGATTTCGGCCACCTCCGGTTCTCCATCCCTCGCCCTCTTCAGCACATGTACATGAAACCCACTTATTTCAACATTCCTACCACCTCTTTCGTTCAGTACGCGGTTATTTAAAATAATTTTAAACTGTTAACTATTCCTAACGAAAATAAATCAAAATTATTGACGCATTATACTGTGAGCAGAGAAAATATTTGCCTGGAGTCCTAATAAAATAGTGGTCCCGAAATTGGTCAAATTAAATAACTATATACATTTGTAATACTTTTCATAATGCTTTCATAATGCTTTCATAATGTTTTCTTGTAATATTGTTTAATATTTTTCATTTCTACTCATTTTATATCAAGCATTTTTCCATGAAACTCGTCCTTTTTCTATTTTCGGTATTTGTGAATACAGGAGGGAATTTATACAAGAGGGAATTTATAACTTTACCTTTATTCCCTACTTTTTGTTTTCTATTCTGAATATTCGAAGTAACACTAAACACGATGCTGTATTGGAATGTATCTTGGTGTATCCATCTCTCTTAATTTCATAAGGCATCAGCTTACTTTCAGCAATACCACATACCTCCGATATCTTATATACATCTCCATGATTATTACGCTGTAAAATTTACTTTTACTTTCCGCGTCATAACAATAAAGTACTCCTCATTTTTATGCCTGCCAGTAAACAACCATTTCTGCTTCTGGACAGAGCTGTCCCCACTTCCAAAAAAGAGAGACGCCATGGACGCAGCATTATATTAATTCTCCGCCAAGAACAGCATAAACATTAACCTATTTAACGCAGAGGAGCACCGTTTTTCCGACTCAGTTTCCCCTTTTATTGTAGAATTATTTCTCATAACAGTGTGGTAATTTCTCCTGAGACAGAAAAGAGAGACAAAAAGAAAAAATTGCAACAGAAAGGAAGGAAGGTAGCAGAAACGGTCCCTACGAGAAAATAATTTTCCACCCTTGCCACGATATAATTGTTACTCGTCCTCTGCCCCCCCCCCCCCTCCTACCCCTCCGCCGCATCGAATTTCAGTTAGCCGCGGTTCCACGGAAATAGACAAGTGACAGAGGTACAGAGGAATTTAATTTTGTTTCGAGATGCATGGGAGCCAGATTCCGCATACATGTGCGTACATTTATGTGTATCCCCGACGCTTTGTTCCGCTGCGCGAGCTTTTAAATGAAATCAATTATCGTGCACTCGCGAATAATTATTATGCGGACCGGTTCAGATGAAGAAGACGGCTCGCGGAGCGACGAAGAAATTATTTTGATGCCGTCACAACTAGACTGTCTGATTGTTACTCTTCCGCTTGTTATGTCGTCCGAGATGCCGGAAAACGCGAGGCTGTTGACTATAATTGGAAAATGGGAGAGAACGTTGGGCGACGATGACAAGAACGTCTCATTTATTATAATTTAAATTAACTAGTTATAACCTCGTGCACGGTTGTATTCTGTATTTTCAGTTCGAAATACTTCCGGTCGCATTAATTATTTTGATTAAATTTGTCTGGAATATCGTGGAAAATACGGATTTAGGCGCGACGGCGTTATGTACGAGTGTAATTTAGTAACATTCGATGAAAGATAAAATTTTATCTTCAGGGTAGACGTGATTATTGAAAGATTGTGAAATCAAAAAGGTTGGTAGTATTATTGTTGGCCTAATTACTGACTGTTGCGAAATGTCTGTAACTATTGCTGTTGCACAATTATTTTTAAACTTTTCTCAAGAATGAAGAGATCACTTGTTGCAGAATATTAATAAAATGCATTATTTAAAAATGCTTTTAATATGAGAATTGTCAAGATAAATTATAACCATAGAATGGAATGTTTTTTGAATATTTATATTGTAAATGCTTCTGAATTTTTCGATGGTCATGCTTTAACACGTCTATATGCAAAATAATTAATTTGCATTATTAGACGAAAACAGTAATGATGTATACTCCCTTTTTTTACAATGTAACGAGATAATATGTAAGTATTCTAACTTCGAGTTTATTTCATAATGAATATGCGTCACCTCATGCTACATGTTGTATAGTTTAAAAATAGGAATAGGTGGAGCAAAGTATATTACTACCGAACAGCAGGAAGAAATTCTTCTACTTCGAAACAAGAAAATGAATGAATAGCTGGCTACATGGGTGTGTCGGCTAATGCTTATTACAGAGCTATGAACACGTAGAAAATCTAGGTAACTTCTAACATAAAATACATGCTGCGAACATTCGCTCGAAAATGTGATCAAAATATATTACTTACTTGTAGAAAGAGACAATCAATAGAAGTGATTTTTGAGGAATTTTCATAAGATCACCATTTGTTTCAATATTTTTCAATTCCTATCCAAGGATAATTTTTGATACTTTGAGTATTCATTATTTAATTGTAAAATTCAATTCAGTGTTGTACCCTGTTTTTTGCTTCCATCTTTGAGGAATTTTCATAAACCCACCATTCGTTTCGAGATTTTTCAATTCCTATTCAAAGAGCTATGTCTCATTTCAGCTGAGCTTGAATAGAAATTATTTTCGCTCGACGATGCGCCACAATTTTTAGGAATCGAGGAAAAACAGAGTCGAAAATCGAGAAATAAGGACTACCTCCATCGCGAGGGCACGCAATGTACGCGTAATAGTCGGGTAGGGTCGTCAATTCGAAAGTTTCAGAGCGGTCCAGGATCCAGAGCCGATTAATGGACATATCCGATATTGCACGGCTGCGTGGCCGCAAGTATTAAACGTTACGAGACCAGAAATAGCGCACGTTCGTGTGCCCGACAGCTCACACGTGTTTACGCGTCCTGCAGATTTTCAGGGAAAATATACGGACTTACAATTATGCTTGGCAAGGCAAGGTTGCCATGGGAATAAGCCAGCGACCTCTAATAGAGATGGATTTCTGCATCGACGGTCACGTCCTATGACGGGGCGAGCTTTCGAAATGTTTCGTCCAATGTTACGTTGACTTTTGTGATTTCAAGCGCATCATCTTTATGCGTTTCGTTTTTCTTTCCTTCTTTCCGCAGTGCTTGGAACGTCGAGTGTAATTCACCAAGCGAAGTACATATTGGCTTTAGCGTCCTCCACTTGAACAGTGGGGCACGCTGTTATCGACGACTTTTGCGTAGAAATTTGTCGTGCAACATTCAACGTTGCAGTCGCACATTTACGATCACTTTTCGTGCGCTCGGTTTGAACGATTAAATGTCTAATGGAAGAAAAAAATACTGTATGCGAAGGAGATAACATTTGACGAATTATGGAGAGGAATATTCTTGCAAATGAAAGTTCTATTTTTAATATTCTTCCACCCGCGTACAAGAAGCGATGGAACATCAGGGGTTGATGTTGAAATCGATCGCAGCATTCGTTCGACATGATCGAAACGAGCGACAGGCACTTTGGCTGAAACGTTAGGGCTATTTATCGGCGTAATAGGGTGTAACGGAGCAGTCATCAGCTGATTGATGCGTCGACAGACTCCGGAGGGTTTCTGGTGGTTGCGAGTCGACAATTCGTTCTCACTTTTCGCTATCGGGATGTATTTGCTGTATACTGCTTGCCAGACAGGAATATTATTTGCTTGGCACCGCTTACCTACCGTAGAATATCAGGCGACTCTAAGCCATAAGATATATCGTTCCACATACTTCCAATCCTATCGATTTACGATGCGACCTCATTGTCAGGGCGTTATGTTTTCAAACGTGTGGAAACTTTCCCGATACTTGGAACATGCGGAAAATGTTGAAATATAAATCACGAACGAACAGATTGAAATAATCAAAATATAATAATTCACTTACAATAGGATGGAAATGAACCCTTTGCACTCGAGAGGTGATTCTCAATTGCCACTAAATTTTAATAATGACTGGAAGCTGACGAAAATATTACAATGTATTACCTTCGAGTATAATTCTGTATTAGCTTCAAGAAAATTATTTGAAATAAACTTTCTTGTACGTTAGTAGAGGGTACAAAAATATAATCGCTTGAGTTGTTGCTTGGTTTAAAATTATATTAGGAATATAAACATATTTCGGCTCTTTTCAGTTGCATGAAAATGTTTAGCTCTATAACACAACGAAGCAAAGAATATTTTAAAGAGTGTTTGTAATAATTTCGCGAATATATATGTACAATGTTTAAAGAACAACGAAGCATAAAAATAATTACCGTACAAAATACAAAAAGGAGGTCTCGAAACAGAATTTTATAATTATACCACTGAACGTTATTAATCGTTTCATTCGACGATGGGTATGCTGGACTTAAGTACGAGGAGTGGCGAAATTGCGTCTGCTGTTAACTTCCGGATATTTGTATTAGACTCCCCGCTGACAGCAGAACCATTTATGTAACATCCACCGTGACTCACGCCTTCGGTAACTTTAGCGTGATCCATTAACGAAATTCAATCTAGCGGATCCAACGCTATATGACTATCCATCCTACGTTTTAAACATATCGTCAAAAATACACAAAACTGGTTACGGTTAAGCGATAAGCTTTTTACTGCTTTTTCCTTATTTTATCGTGACTATACGCACTGTTGCTTTTTTATTCGTTGATCACTTACATTTTTATTTCACATGCGCACATTGACAAACCGTAGGTTTTGTGAATCCATCCTCCCTTTTCCCATCCTAAACAAGAATAAAATTATGAAAGACCTATGTATTTTAATTTTATTGTGACTATATACCCCGTTCGTCTTCCATTCGTTGCTATTCAACTTATCGCTTAGATTTTTATTTTCTATACAAACGTTAATGAATCTCTCTACAGTTTTGCTATCGTTCGATTATTTTTAACCTACGTCTCCATTTTCACCTCCACGACGAATGAAATTACACTTATTTCCACTTACACAGTCTGTAAACGCTACGACAACGTTCGATCGCAGGTAAATTTCACTAAACTTGCCCGAAGCGGACCGTCAAGAAGCGTCCTTGCAACATTTCGGCTAGTTACCGTGCCCCGAGAAGTCATTATTCCGGCATATTAGGCAAGAATTTAATAACGCTGCGGATATGTTTCACTCGACAAAACCTCGCGAAGAAGAGAGTGCCGCGAGGGGCTGGAAATTTCGCATTATAAATCACGGGGTTCACCTATATTCTCGTTAGAACGAAAAGACTCGACGATTCTATATCCAAGGGGGTTAGCGCGAGAACAATAGGATGGATTATATTGCGAGAGAGCCCGCGATTCTGTATTGAGCTGGAGGTGTTCCACTGAAATTTATGTTCAGTGGGAACGTTCGTTGAGTTCATTCAACGCGGGACTTCCACGTTTCTCGTTCGAAAGATGCCAGGACAATTATACGGTCACGATTTCCACGACTGTAAAGCGCCAGGCACCTCGAACCGAATGGGAGTTCTCGCAAACAATGAAGTCGCGAAACTTGGACCGAGCGTTTTATTAAAACGATAAGAAATATACCGCGGTAGTATAAGAACGAACCCTTTTAAACCGCTCCGAACCTCTTCGAAAGTGTCTCTTGGAAATTCTTCGTCGCGAGATCGTTGATTCGGGGGGAGGGGACATCATACGAGAAACAAAGCGGCCCAGATACATTATAAATGCCCCAAGTAAATGGCGTTTTCTTCCAGTAGTTGCAACAGCATTCTGTGTACACAAAGGCGAACAAGAATTAACGACCAATTAGGAGAGTTAAGTAAGAATCCCCGGCCGAGATAATGGAAGAGATCCATGGGCGGGCTATGTTGTTGCGAAATGTAATTAAGCCCGTTCTACAACAATTTGTGGAAATCATTAGCGAATGGCCGCCTTCCGCGATTCCGTGAAACTCGTCGTAAGACCGCGTCGCGAAGATGAAACACGCTGGAGAAAGTGAAACGGAACGAGAGAGGGATGCTGCTGTTCCTTATTATAGGGAATTCTTATTATAAGGAGGTCCCCTAATTATTGTCGTCCCCCGAGGAAGAAGGACTCTTGGCTCCTTCGAGCCACTACGAGTACATTAAATTACGCCTTCGACTGTCTTGAGAAATCTCGGAGTTAAGATGCTCTTTTATTCTGTGTGTGCACGTGCGCGGTTACGCGTTCGCGATTCTTATATTTTCGCTGCACGACGCTTCAGCGAATTTGCATCCTCGAGGAGGGAGTCCTTTACACGTTTACACAGTTGTCGCTTCGTAACTACATTATGCGTGCGTGTGGAATTAAAGTGTACACCCATCCGGCGATTTACACAGCGGATTTCACAAAAAACTGTGTAAATCGAATTTATGAGAAAAAAACGAAATGGGTAAACTTTAGTTAGTTATTTAATTAAATTCGTTTATTCCGATGTAAAATCATCATTTTTAAAGTTACAGCTGTATTACATTTTTCAATTTTTTTTTTAAGATTCATTTCCTCTAAATTTGCATTCTATACTGAATAACATATTTGGTATTTTTTAGGGCCACCAGAAATTAATGTCGTTTCTTTTACATTAAATTCAAACAAATACATTTATAACGAGCCTTTATTTTTAATCGATTATGTAGTCGCCATCGTCATCAACTACTAGTTACTGAAATTCATTTAAGGTACTCATTTTTCAATTATTGCCAATTACAATGCAAGTTGTTCTTAACAAACAAAAAGTTAAAAAATACGTTTATCCATAATGGAGAGTCGCTTAAATTATCAATCTTTAATTTATGCTGCAATTCCACCTACTATCCCTGCTTCTCCGATTCGTGTTACACCACGATATAAGTTCACCATCCACTTTATTTCGATGAGTTAGCAAACGGTTGCGGTAATTATTCACCTCGTATTTGATTTGTATACAATTTGCATAGCTGATTTGAATGTTTGCGCGATAACTGGTAAGAATTACACGCCTCGAAACGAACGCAAAACGGCGCTGGTTCGTCCCGAACCAGAAATCCAGACAAGTTCCTTGCTCGTTCATCCATTCGACCCTCATTGCTAGACTACAGGCGTACCATTCACTGCGCAAATTTTTTCCATTTCCTCCGCTTCCCTTTCGTCACGAATGAGGGACGTCTGACATTCTGCCGTAACGATCAGAGAATCGGGATCGCGTCGTATCACCGATAGTCACTCCTTTCGTTTCGCTTGGAAATGGAGTGGAGACGATTTTGCATTGAATCGAATTTCCTTTGATACCTTCATTCTGTTGTTACCAATTTTTAATAAACGGCATTAGCCTGAGAAGATTTGTGCGCGTAAAAGATGTCAACCATCTGTGGGTTGAATTCTTTTCTTTCTGCGAACAACTTGCGAGGCATTTACCTTGATATTTTACCTTGATATTTTAGGTTGGAGGTGCTGTCAACAGCCGTCGATATTGTTATTGGTTATCGGAGATATTATACAGGGTGTCTCGTAAATGGTGGTACAAGCGAGTAGAGAGGGTGATTCTACACATTCGAGGATTATGTATGATCGTAACAATGTTCAAGGTGATAGAAATAAATATGTATAATTATGATGATACGAAGACACGATAATCTAAAGATATCAAGACGTGATGAAGAGCACGAAAAATTTAATTACATTATTCTAATGTATTGATGAATCGTGTAAGTCAACGTGGTTGTTGATTAGCCTAGTTGTTAAAATACATGACTGTTTAAGTGTTTCTGGGTTGAATATTGCTTCATGTTCATTGCCGACTAGGACTACTAATAATGTTATTCGTGAATAGGTTATCGATGTCTAATAGATCATCATTAGTAGTATCGGCGCTATGCACAACCGTAATGGCGTGATACCAACATGATGGCTGCCCTGCCAATTATGCATGACAGTCAATACACATTACGGATGCAGTTCTGTAATTGGCGAATTCGTCGTGACGAATTCCTGCAATCAGTTTGCGGATCCTGCTGAAACAAATGCACCGTAGATCATAATACAATTTCGTAAAAGCAAATCTTTTTATACGATGTGCAATTTAGCTGTTTTAAGGGCTTAAGGGCTTCAACGTATCATTTTTAAACTCTTTTAAAACTTACTAAAAATCTTTGAATAAAATTTTGGTACGAGTTTTTCTCAAATACAACGCGTTGTCAAAGACTGATTTCAAATCATCTTCAACCTCCATTATATTTCCTTGTAATGCTTTTACTTGCTTTAATATTCAAACGTCTTAGTTATTGGTAAACGTTGTGCACTCGACTAATATTTCTTGCTTGCTAAATAATTGGCTCTGCCAACTATGAGAGCTAACAGCTCGCATTCGCTCACCCTCGACGTCGACCATTCTTGTCAACGTAGTCCCTCGTCGTAAGTGAAATTTTGCATAATGAAACGTGGAGCACGCCTGAAGCAACCTCCGTCATTCTGTCTTGAACCGTTACCTGCGCCTTCCTTTTAATTATTACGATTAACCGAGCTTTAACAAGTCTGCGCAGTAAGGGATAGGACGAGAGAAGAATGGCTCAAGACGAAACAATCGATGGAGCAGGGGAGAAGCACAATCAATTCATAATCGAAAGCGATGAATGGTGTATCGATACTTTGAATTATATTCATCCTACGTAATGCCTAGAATGGATTTATATAAAAAAAAAGAACACTTGCAAAGCACTCGATACTATGGACGATATATTTATTTACGGACTTTGTTGCTTTGTATAAAATTGCCTGTATAATATTTACAAGTTTTAACTCTATTCTTGACATTTTTCAACCGTATGCTTTACAAATCATGTTTTTTGTTATTTTAATTTGCGTCAGTACAACTTGTATCAGCTGCCACGAAATTCGCGCAGTATTAACAGAAAGTCTCAGACCTTTCTATTGTACTCATCGACGGAAACATCGACTTCTCTATGGAAGCTTAGCCGATCGTAAAAGCGAACGATGGAGAACGGGAAAACCGAAGGTAAATCTACAGAGCGAGAACTGAGCAAATGGCGTTCCACGAAAGGACGCATGCATGCATGCTACCGAAGCCTTTCGAAAATTGACGGTAGTACAGACGTCGGAAAAATACGACTCCAGTTTGTGTTCACGTTAGAAATTAAGGTTAACATTCCTTAAAGGATGCAGTCGTTAACGGTAGAACTTTCATTTACTGATATTAAGGAAGAATATTCGTCAGATCGATTGAAATTAATTGTTTTAAACATTTGGAACGTTCTAATTAAAAGCATTGTATAATTTGTTGTAAGAAGGATGTACATTGTACATTCATTGAAGTTAGCAGTCATACGTCTCTTTAATTGTCTGCAATAATTAAAGTTACTGTTTGTTATTTGTGTAAAAAATTTTACAACAGGAAAGTACGTTTTAGGCAACTGCTTTTAAAATTTTTATATTTTAGGGATGCTGAATCTAAATCTGAACTCAAAATTTAGAAGTTCAACATGGCTGATCCAATATGGCGGAACAAAATACGAAAAGTGACTCGATTTGGTTGAAAATTAGTATCGAAAAGTTTCTAAGATCGGTGATTACAAATCTGAGCTCAGATTTCAAAAATTTCAAAAAACCTGCGAAATCCAAAATGTCAAATATTCGATGAAAAGTTTCACCACATACATGAAAAGTTTCAAGACAATCGGAGGCGAACACCAAAAAAGCATTTCCTAGTGAGTATAAAATCTCGTCGGGCGCGCATAAAAGTTATACTACTGACCCAGTGGTATAATAGTGGAACGTTACTTCTCCCGGTATTATACGTCAGAACTTTCAACCCACATAATTGCGTCCCCAACGTAGAGCAATATTTTCATTGGTGGCGCGGATGCAAGGTGGTATTATAGCCTATCAAGTTATGCGGGGTGGTCTACGGAAATGGAATGGAATTTGAGATACGAGAAAAAGGTACTTATAAAGTAGGATTGAATGGTCTTGGGTACTCTAAACTTTTATGGCACCGCTATTTAGGTACGTGCGTGTAGTTGGAAACTGCGGTTGTATCTTTTATTTAGATGGTATCTCGATGCGATTCTTGTTTCCTACAGAGACATATTAAAGGATTTCTCCAGCAAGGGGTTAATTTATAAAAATTAGCGAAAGTTATTTAAAATTTGTGACTCTCAGGACTGTCAAATTTCAAAGTATATACTTTGAATTCCTAAATTCACTCTTTGATTCATATTATGGAAAATGATTTTGTGCTGGTTGGATTGTTCCCCCCTTGCCATTTACCAACCCTTACATATAGTTGATACATATACTACGCATTCTGTTTTGTAAATGAGAAATAATACTAAATGTAACCATGCGATGCGTTAATAAATCAATCCGTAATGTAGGATTAAAATTGCATTGCCAAATTTTTGAAAGTAATGAAATGATTTTCAGCCTTCCCACGTATGTAACCCTTTCGAATTGCTTGAAGGTAGGTATCACCGTGTTGCTTGAAATTTCCAAGCAAGGATTTTGAAGTCACAGGCTGCCGTTTATGAAAACTACCCTGTTCGACGGCATGGAAGGGTAAGAATATCCGTAGATAATCAGCGGAGCATGTTTCATATTCAGCGACCCGTAACCTCGCAATCTTCGAACGGGGGAAGATGGTCGTACTGGCTGGACGCTTCTGAAATTGAATCCACAATCGAGAGCGAGTCGCCTCCTCGTCGCAGTGTAACGTATGCATTGGTTTGAGTAAGTGGTCGATGTCCATCGTCCCTTCTCCTTTACATTTCTCCCTGTTTATTCCGCTCTCTTTTAATGTACGATATATTATTAAGGTTTGTATTAAATTGAATTCTATCTCGGTAACTGTTTAAATACATGAAATATATTATAGGTCGGTGAATATTTCTGTGAGTATTTGTCTGACAATTGCACCGAGTTCTATGCAAAACTTTGGTTGCTTTCAGTTTTAACCAAAAAGCCGTTGACACGAGACATAAAGCCAAACCATGAAAGCGCATCATTGTTGCTAACGGGTCTATCGAAACGGTCGAAACTTCCATGTTTGGCGTTAATCGATTCTGTTATCTAGCCCAACATTTTCTTTTCATTACAGTTTTAAATAATATAATGCAGTGGCTCTCACAAAAAAATAATAAATAATGCTTTGTATTTGCGAACGATTTAATGGGTGTCACCAGAGAGTGCTTATAATACTGAGTTATTACACCCTTCGGGGACGAACATTTAATTAACGATCGTTTTAAACGACCGTAATTGGAGTGGAACAATTTGTCATGTGCGTAGAAAAGATTGAAAGCTGATATGTGAGTTCATTTATTCGCGCTGCGAGCCATGGTTAGAGTAATCGATAACGCGGAAAAGTTTCACTTGATCAGGCGTTAAGAGCCATTCAATTCTTTACACTTTATAAAATTGAGGGAAACAGAGTTTATTATATCTTGTCCAGGCGAAATTGTCACTCGACTTTTCATAGAATATACATTCTATTTTATACTTAAATATCTCAAATTATTATATGCAAAGTAAATTGTATGTAGATACTTCTAAAGAGAACTTCAAATGAGGATGAAACATCAAATTTCTGGAAAGACGAAACGAAACTATAACATAATAACGTCACACATTTAATTATTAAACGACACCTGACAAAGTAAAAAGAGTGTTTGAGAATTATTATATCAAAACCGGCACGCAAATAATTTATAATGGTAACTACAAACTTAAACATGCATACTTGACCAACTCCACGGAATAAAAGCTCATTTCTAAATTAACGGAGATATCTTTTAACTGCCCGATGGAAGGCGTCGATTGCTCTTTCCGTAATTGTCGTCTGATCAAACCGGACACGTGATTCAATTAAATGAATGAGCAATTCTTAGCGGCAATTACAAAGTCGCGGAAGATTCTTCGTAATAATCTTCGAGATGGAGGTTGGGTAAGTTCCCTAGTCATTCGCTAAGAAGGAGGCTGATAAGCAGAGTCTGAGGAGACCGAAGGAATCAATTAAAAATGAATGCCAACGAATTATTAAGGGATACTGTGACTTAAGCGCCCACCTAGGAAGTTTCGTATCAGAGACGGTCAGAGGAAAGTTTCGAAGCTCCTCGAAAGGGAAATAAGTTTAAACTTCGTGCTTCCGTTACTCAAGACACCTGTGAACAAACAGACGCGTCTACGGCAAATTAAAACTTGTCGCTTCGCCGACTTGTCGTCTTACGAGTTTTGCCAGTTATATACGTTATTCGAGCGTTGCCGAGTGCAATGCTCCACCAATTACGCGAACCATGTAAGTTAAATATAAATTTCAACGTTTTGGAGTTCTTCTTCCATCGTTCTACAATTTTCGACAAATTTCAACTTTCGTGAAAGTTGAAATAATTTTAATGCGAATAATGACTAACGAACAAGGTTTCAAGAATTATTAGTGAACGACGAATAACGACCCTATTCGAGGAAACATTATTCGTTATTCGCAAATAAATCTCTCATTCAAATCAGATTTATTAATGACGTCTCTAAACAGTTGCATATTGCAAATTGTCGAAGTATGAATAAAAACTGATTCAAATAAATTCATTTTATTCGTAATTTATAATTGACTATTATTGAAAGCAAAATTCGTTCAATATTTTTATTAACTCAAAATTATATTCCAGACATTATTTACCTTTTACTTTTATTTTATCTGGCCCCCTTCAATCGTCATCTTCTTCGTGGCGAATACAAATTATTAAACTCAACACATCCTTTCCACACATTTCAAATCTAATTATATTATTATATTCTCATCATAGGCTTATAATATTATATGTATATTTAGTTCCATTTTATTTAGTTGCATTGCAATTTCGTCTTCAAGATTGTGTAACCCTCGAATCAGAAAATAAGAAGACCTAAAATTTCATCCTTTCGCCCCCCTCTAAAGTTTTCAGATGAGAGGATGTCAAAAATCGCGATCGATGTGATAATCATTCTAGAGTGAGCGAAACCCAGGCAAGCCGATGCTACGCACAAAGAGCATCCAGCACACTTTCGGTTTGTTTAAGGAAACCGCCAGACGTGGTTGGGAATACGTGGAAGAGGCGTGGTAACCATCCGCGTCCCTTTTCTGGTGGCACCCTCGTCGACGGTTCGCAATCCACCCCCGCACAAACGCTTGTACGTTACCAAACATGTTTGAGCCATTCGCACGCGAAATTTATTCATCGGTACGGACAAAACAGTATCGCGAGTTGTTTAGGGTCTCGATGAAGAATTCAGCGAACTACGCTGACCTGTCGGCTGGCCCGTTCCAACCCCTATCCTGTTACGTCGATAAATTTGCTTGACTGGGTTCCCCCACGAAAATGATTAAACTTTGAAAACTTCTCCTGTTACAGGCACACATGTCCACGTTGATGAAGGGGGCACAATACGGCAACGGTCACATAAAGCGAGAGGTATTTTCAAAAACTTTTTATATCAAAGCTATACGATGAAATGTTTTCGAATTTTCAGTACGTTTTATCGAACATTTAAAGAAACAAAAACCGGTTTCATTACGCCATTCACATGGCGTCGGTTTGTTAGGGTGTGGATGTGAAAACTGAAAAAAATAAACATTGGTGGTCTGTTAACAACTTTATGATAACAGCGAATATTAGAACACAAAGCCAATAGGTTTCTGGAATTGAATATCTGTACAAAGTTTCACGTGTTGCGTTACTTGCGAGGGAACAATAGATTTTCGAAAATGGATTTTCAAAGTTAAAGAATTCGTCGCTACCCAATGAAATATTTCAATTCCACGTTTAAACATTAATTCTTCACATCCCTGAGAACTGGGCCAGATCGCAAGTGCGTAGTGCGGTACCAAAAATTCCGATGTACGCGGATCATTCTTTGAAGCAAGCAGCTGGGGTGGTTTAACGAGGCAACTTTACACGGAGGCAGCACTCCTCGAGAGTCTACCGGATATTCTTCAGCGAAAAGGATTTTTTTTTTTTTAAAGAAAGGGGCAGAAACGGGGGGGTTGACTCAGACTACGTAAAGGCGCGAGTACACATGTCGACGAGCGACTTCCACAATAGTGTTCTTAGCCTCGCTCCTCGGTGGAACCTTCTATATTTTCAGGCGCCTTTCGGAAGCTTTCTCGAGTAAAGTACACGCCATTTTGGCATTCTCCCAAGCTTCTTACGCTCTTCTGATCTCTGCCCGACTTGTTTTCTTCTTTGTTACCTTCCGCCTAATTATCGTCGTAACTTGTACGCGATTTCCCTACGTCACTCTCTTCCTGTTTGATAAACAAGGACACCTCGCGTATCACCCTTCGCGAAGAATCCTCGCTGCTAAGGGGATCCTGAAAACGTACTTTGAAAGGTACAGGAACAACGTGATATTACTGAATCGGGCAATTTTTCTTTTCCTTTTTCTTCCTTTATCCAGCATTACCGCCGTTTGAGACCTCTTCGGCTCTTTCGAGTACTTTTCAGATGAGGAAGAGGTCTTTCATGAATTCTTCTTAATTCCCTTCCGGGGCAAAATTATTTTTGGATTTCTACGAGCTTTTGACGCGCGCATTTGGAAAGCTCACCCTCTCCGACGACGACGAATTTTCGTCGTCGTTTGTATGACATTGGTACCTGTGCACCGCGCACTTCGTTGAAGCATATCGTAAGAAGTTTATTGTTACGAAATAATAAGTAATAATAAGCACTTTATTCAACTAAACAGACGACGTTATAGGTTTACAACATACTTAAAATAAAATAATAATTTAAAGGAACATTCTTGAAACACACAAATTTAAATAAATAATACACACGTGTAGAACGAGAAAAAAAAAGAAGAATGAGAAGGAGAATGAAATGAAGGTTCGATACAAAGCACGCGTGTTTCGAAGCGATATTCGGAGCAACGTTTTAGCTACACTTCCTCGAAACTCTCTTTTACGCGTTCAGGGCTTTCTCGAAAACAACTGCTCTGCGTTTCCAACCGTTCGTAAGTATTTACACGCTAATAGCGTGCAAAGTACACGCCAAGGAATTTCGCTGGCTTCATTGTTTCCACCCAAAACGAGCCTCGAGACGTCCGGAAGGAACTCTGACTTCGACCCTCTCCAACTAACAATAAGCTGTCTTCACGATTTCAACCTGTTAACCCTTTGCCTGCGAGGGGCGTATACATTTATTCATAAAGAGTCAACATTTATATATTGGAGTCCAGAAACGAAACGAAGGTCGGAGCCTTGCGTGAAGTGGATGAAATTATTAAATTCAACAATCTTTTAAGAATAACATGTTATAGAGAATGACAAGATTTTGAATAGTTAAAGACGATGTTTATTATTTGTATCGAATAGCTGAATACACTTCTGAACAGAATTAATAACAAGGCTGTACAGGCAATTCAGAACTGTCAACAGAAGGAGCGCCTTACACGGCTTTATCCTCTTCTACATGCTGCGTTGATATGGGGAGCGCGCACATGGCGCGGTGTCAGCCAAGGCTCCCGTACTTTTGTAACAGAGACACAGTGGAGGAAGATTTCTAAGCTTTGGAGCTTATGTTAGACAGGACTGGCTGGTATAATTAATGGAGCTACCTCAATGCGTTCTCCATTGCGCCTGCATACGTGAAAAGCGACTTTTGGATGTCGCTCCTGAATATCCCACGGATAATCAGAGTTGGGGAACATCTTGATAAAAAACTGACGACATTAATATACGATCGAATAATAATGCTGCATCTTCATCAATCTTTCGTAGCCTTAGAATAGAAGTGTATTTACTTTGCTAGATATTCTTCCTTCTTGTCCTATAATATATTTTTTTCTTTAACACATTTTCATTACGCAGAAGTGTTTTATTCTATACTTTAGGTAATAAAAAGAAAAATATTTTATTATAGCCCCCGATTGAAAAAGAATCATGAATATCGCTTCGAAACTGGTACGTATAAGGGAGTATCTCCTTAAACGAAAATGTCAAAGTAATTCCTTTGTTTCTTAGCTTTTAATCAGCATGTGTATTTCTTTCGTTTAATGGCCGGCGCGGAGGACAAGAGGGAACTAATTTCGTACGAGCTCGCGGAGGTTTACGGAGGTTATCTATTTCACTCCCGTAAATACTGAACGCTGTAACACGCAGGCGTGGACTGCAGGACCGCAGGTTATCTGGACAACACCTCTTTCCCTTCCCCGCAAACATTTGCGGGGCCGGGATTTAATTGCCTCTTCTATTTTGTGCGTCACGTACGCAACGATTTGCGGCCGGACAAAACCGCGATATTAATTTTCCCGACCGTTTTGCCGGCTAATAAAAGAACCAAGAAATAATCGTGTTTACGTTTCCCCTGCGAACCATTTAATTGCAAATCCCTTCGATCCGTCGTCGCGATACGAAATTTACATTTGGCTTGCTGCAATATTTCCCGTGAAATAACGTTGGTTTGCGTTCAAAGTTAATTTCAAATCTGAGCTGATCTTTGCTGAACAGGGTGTAAATTCAATATTCGCTTTCGATATTAAATTAAAACTAAAAGTATCTTTGAAAAGAACACAATCGTAATAAAAAAAATTAACAGGTTCGGTTTGGTCCTTCTATGGATCAAACTTTTTTTTTCGCAGACACCTTCCAAGGCATTTACTTTGACATTTAAAGCTGATGGTCTTGTTAACCGCCATCAATGTTGTTAATGGTTATGAGAGACATTATATTTCACTATTAAGTACGTTATGTTGTGAGAAAGTTAAAATTATTTGGTAAAATATCGATATATTAGCATGTAACCTGAAATTTACCCTATAGAGGGTTAATTTGAGACCGACTTTAAAACCCAAGATGTATATAGAACACATACTGCACGATATATTAAAGTAACGTCAAAATTAGATATTGTTTGTAAGGAACATTACGGCTTAAATAAACTCTATTTTGTAAACATTGATAACAAATTGCAATAAGATTTCACGTGATCGAGGTTTCTAACATGTGGATTGAAACTTTCTAAAAAGCTGTCTGAATCCGCGGAAGAAACGAAAAAGTAACTTGCGACATCGAGAATGGGGAAATGCGCAATCCAACATCTTCGTGGACATCGAGTCCCTCGGAATCGCTTGGAATCGTTGGTAATCTGATTTCCGGCCGGGATCGATCGAGGTGGTATAACAGCTCATCCTTCCGTAGCTATCGAAAGTAATTTAATTCCGGATGGATAACTCGGAAAAAGAGGATACATTACCGGATCGAATGTTTTCCAGATCGTTCCGCAGAACTTAAGAACGCATCGCAGCCGATGAATGCACGTTACACGAATCGTTTAAAATACAAAACTTTCTTCGACTACGTGCAGAATTTCCTTTTTATATTATGCTTTCATACTGGAGCGAAAAGAGGGTAAAGCGGTTCGACAGTTTCCATTCTAGCTGAATTTTTAATGCGAAACTTCACAGCGATAATGCTGTTTTAAAATTGTTTATGGTTGCTGGAGGTGTGGAATATTTTTAGGTAAAACACTATAGGGAAGTTCTAATAATAATTAGTTCAGCACTCGTAGTCATTATTAGACTGTAGATTTTATATATTTTTATTGTATGGTAATATGAAATCGATATATGTATATTAAGAAATGCACAGAATATGTTTTATAAATTAATTAAATAATATTAATATTTTGTTTCGAATAAGTATATATATTATGTATAGATTTAACGTATGTTTTCCATATTTGCACTTGCCATAAATCCATAAAATTCGTAATCTAGTTATTATCATAGTGTGATATTCTTTTGTTAATACTGGTCACTGGATCGATTATACTACCTTCAGTATTTATATGTATTATCGAAATGTATTTTCTTTTTGATAAAAGAACTTTCTTGCGAATTTTATACAACATACGGTCATAATATTTGATGTGCCCTAACCAGTATAAGAATTCTGTACACCTAGAACAATTTGAAGGAACATGAGGAATTTAAAGAAACAATCGAAAGGTATCGCGAAAATAACCGATGCACGGGTACAATTTCGAGGTGGACATGCGCCTATAAAAGAGCCTAGCTTTCCGATAACAAACGCAAATCCGTGTCCTATTCATGGTAGAGCTGGAGGGTTCATAGAGAAACGGATAGCAATGGCGCCCCCATTTAATAGAATCAAGCTGTCGGATCGTTTCGAAAGAATTGAGAATAGATAATCGAACCGTGTTCCAAAGCCAATTCTGTGCAATCTCTTTTCATTCTCTAGTTTTCTCTTATAGCTAGTCCCGTTTTGTTGGATGTCGTTTGTTCTCGAACAATGAAATTTGATATAAATGCGAGGCTAGACATTCTTCGGAATATTGTTACTCGTGATCCTGTTACCTTCCTTTCGATTTATACAAATTTACGACATTAAGATAACATAGGAACCTTACGATATAAGTAGACTGTGAAGTGTACTTTTTACGCAGACAAATGATAGGATTAGGATTTCCTTTTTTTAATAAAACACAAGCGGAATGGAATATGTGATTATATCGACAGGTGTATTTTATTATTAAAAAACGAATCCTAAAGCCCTTTTTGGTAAACCCCTTATATATTCATAAAAAATAGGGTCGAAAACATCAAAAATAATAAATGTTCAATCTCTAAAAACATCAATTTTAGCGCTAACAGTAATCACAGTCGCGTACAGTTTAATGCACAGCTAATTTTTAATAACAAAAGCGAATATTTCAAATTCATCGATAGATTTAGTAAATCCATATACTGGGCATATTGTAATTAAAAATAAGTTTAGTGAAATAACTTTTGAAAAAATTAATATACGCGTACATATGCTAAGTGAAGCATCTATGTGGATGCACCCTCTTGATTTGCATAAAATAAACTAGATTCTTGATCCAGTTTATCCAGTATCGATTAAATATTGATAAAGGATGGTTATGGGACAAATAAATTCCTATGATAACGTCGAATCGCGGCGTTTCTCGTGATTATAAAAAGCGGGTCGTGGTTACGTCCGGTCCACGGCGATCAAGTGTATCAATCCGCGCGGTTAATTGATAATAACAGTGTACTCTTAATGTCAGCGTCCCAGCTAATTAGGATGTGGGTCTCTCTTGTTCAATTACCGTCATTTTATTATGAAGCCACTCCGGCTTCCCTTTATCCTGTTCTATCTTCTCTCTTCCTCTCTCCTTTTCTTTGTCCTCGATTATCGATCTTCTCTTCCTCGTAATCATTTCGTGGTTTAATGGCTCGAAGTTATCACATCGCGATTCCACCTTCGTTTCATTACTTGACACAAACGAAAAGGTACAAGTAGTTTTCAAGATGTAACCTTCAAAAATTTCGAACTTTTATTGCGTGATTTTAACGAGGAAAGTTTGATTTGTTTTGATATGATCGATAGAATAAATTTTAGGGAAATTATTGAAGTAAATAGAATTGTTATAGTAATCAGTTGCTATAATATAGCGTTATAGCAATAAAATCTCCTGCACATAAAGATTAGAAGAGAACAAAGACATGGAAAATGGAGACAGCCGCAGCTTTCATTTTCAACTTATTTTAATACATAGCATCGCGGATGACAACTTGACAGACGCGTCGGAAATTTCGAGATTCAAATATTTTTCCTAAACATAATAAGTCTCTTGAGAAACATGGGGTTCGCGGCGGCAATATTGATACGGGAGAAAGTCTCGAGTTTTACGATTTCCACGAAAGCCACATCTATTCTGAATCCGTATCTGCATTCATGGAAAAGTCGAATTCTCGTTTCAAAACAGCAATGTGGTACGGATAACGGGTTAACATCAACATTTGTGAAAATATTTCAAAACTTGTTATGGACGTTAAATGCTCAAATACTTCGATTCTAAACTATTAAAAATATATTTATCCACTAAATTTTATGTACTTTAACATAATTTTTACGTAGAAAAGAATATTCATTATGCAATTTTACATATGTATGTATAGAAACTTGTAAAGTGTCGATTCTAATTTCAATTTTAAAAATCGTTAATCAATTTTCACTCAATTTCTTAAAATGTTTGTTTTTAAATTTTGTAATTGCCACGTAAAACTAAATCTTTATCTTTATCGTTTCAAACCTGAATGAACCACATCAGATTATCCCAGTATTTCTCTCTCGTATTCAATTTCTTGGATAGGGACTTAAAGGGTTAATTAACCCAAAATTGCACGAATGATAACAAGAGCCTCTCGCTAAATTTAATATGCACACTAATATGTCTCCGAAATTTTGATTAGAACGCCTAGGTAACACAATGGAGGTAAGCCTGAATAAAATCAAAGCCGTGGCCAAACATGACGTAGACGAATACGTACAGGCGTACGGCGACGCTGTCGCCAAGGTAAAGAAAAGCACGACGAGAAGCACGGAGACAAGGACAATGTCAAAGACGACGATGGAGATGGTAATATTGTACCGCGCTCGTCGACATAGCAATAACAATAATGAAAGCTAGAAGGATTTTCCGATGCCCTTGATGTCGAGGCACAATCCCCTCCTCTGTCTTCGTTTGGCTCTTCAGCTTCCTGGGAGATTAGCATGAAGCTGTAGAAGAGGCGAACGAAGGGGATAAAGCAGAGAAGCGTATAATCGAATAACTAAACGATTGTGTTTGCAGCTGCTCGGAAATACTCGATTACACGAGAGATTTTTCGTCGCTGGATGTGAGATATATTTTGTATCAAATTAAACTTTAGGTAAATACGGTATAACGAATATATTTGAATAAATAATAGGATATAGCACGAAAATATTTTACTGAGATTATTATTAGGGTTCGATCTGTGATTTTTCACTTTGCTTGGATCACGACTTGAGTGTATCCTCTTTTATTTTGGGTCAAAAAGTAGATATTTTTAAATATTCTGATTACTTAAGATCCTTAAAACCATTCCATCGAATTATATTTTTAAGCATTCTAAAATTATCAATGTTATAACCGTTTATATCACGAATTCATCCCTTAGCCTGACTGATCACACAAGTATTCTCACTCTTCCACTTGGTTCTCTTCTTAGGCAACTAACGCAGTTATTCCGAACCTATTTGCCAACATCACGCTCACTCTTGGTCCACCAGCATGGCCTTTTCGGAACTATTAATCCCGATGCTCATCGACCCCCGCCTTTTTATAGTTCCCCCAGAGTGGCTGATTACGCGAACGGCTAGGATTGCGAGATAGGCCCGCGCCGTACCGGAGGCGAGAAAGAGGCGTCGACGTGGCATCGTCGTCGAAAAGTAATTAGCACGCAACGGTTGTGCCGATAACAACTCGCGATAAGGGTAATCGAATCGAGCCTGCAAATTACTTTCCACCTCCGGCCCGGTCCGCCAGTAATTGAATAACGTCCTTACGCTGCGCGTAATTCGATTGCTTTCTGGATAAGCAGTCACCAGACTTGAGGAGAAAAGAAGACGCCACTTAGAAGGAAACGGGACAATAAGATGGTGCGAATTTATCACCCGCGATCTATTAAACCACGGGATCGTGCGCGGTGCAAGAACAAAAAAAAAAAGAAAAGGGAACAGCGAAACGTTACCGGCGCGGTGTTAAATTGCGTTTGGAACGGCGACTAATTGCTCATTTGCATTGCGTGGCGTTAATGAAGGAATTCGGAGACGGGTATCCCTTTTGCACCGCGGTAAATCTCTGTGGAATGACAACGTGTCGTTAACAATATACATTCCCCTCTTGTTTTAGCGAAGATTAAAATTCATGTGAGGCTACAGAATGCTTGTTATGATATATTAATAAAATATAGACATCATCGCGTGTCTTTGCAAGGATGATGTATATTAAACCTTTAATGTAAGATATTATAGAGAAGTAAATAGTATTAATTATTGATGTAAATATTATAGAACCACAGAATGGTAATCACAATTCTAATTTGAATACTCTTGAAACAAAATTCATAAGAGATATTATAAATCTAGGTACTTACAGAGAGGAAATAATTTATGTAGACATCAATACAATACTTTAATTAAAAATCATACTTTGAAATCTCCTAACTTCCATTCAGAACATTTATTCGTATCACTAATAGTTTCGACGATGTGTTCTGATAAAAATATGTACGACGTTGAAGTAAGCCTTCTTAAATCTCAAAGAAAAATTCTACAATGGAAAACTCAGCTAAATGGCCGAAATAAATTTCTCAAAATACATATTTACCGTGTCGCACGGTCCCGATGCTTAGATAATGCTTAAAGAACAAGTGTCCACGATTCAGGGGCCAGCTCTCCGTTACTGGCCATGATAATTACCAAACAAACAGACAAACGAACAAGCTCCTTTTTCTCCGCTTTTTCCTGGTTGGTTCTAGAGAACCCTCGAACAATGTGGTCGCGCGACAATGACGTACTTCGTTGAATGACCGTCGAGAAAGACGCGGTATTTGCAGACGAACCGCTGTCAGGGACAAAGACATTTCGACGTGATTGTCTGGTCTAACCCTCTTCTTCTCCTAGGGTCATTGGTCGAATGCTATAAAAAAAGGCGAAGGAGGTAACGAAGATGACGAAGTGGAGGAGACCGAGAATGAAATCGTAGTAAACGAAAAAGAGGAAAATGGAAAACGCGGCGGACATAGAGAGTAGAGTGACAGGTTTTCTTATTGGGACGGACAAGTGTCTGACCAGTTCGAGCTAGACTGATAATACTACTGAGGGAAAGGGAACCCCGCGGGCCGTGTTCTTGCATGTATAAGCTGACATTGAATTTGAAGGGAAAGCAACGTCGCGCGACCATCTCGCAATTGCGATGAAAAGTGTGCTGAAAAACCGCCAGCTAACTCCGTGAACATTTTTAAACCAACTTTTACTTGACGTCTCGACTGGTAGGTGCTACAATCTTCCTTTCCAAAGAAAATATTTATATGCTATTACAAATTATAAACAGATTGGCGTGATGTCCAGAAAATTATACTCGAAAGCTTTGATTCATATCTCATCGCTCTAATGTCTCAAATTTTTTATGCAATTTGTTAACAATACGATACCTACTTCCTATGCATCATGGATCGATGGATTCAATTTACGTTTATTCTATATGTATAATATATTTTTGTAATAAATATTGCATATCAATATAATTATGTACACACGTAATACAATACAATCCTTTATACGTGTATGTATATAGATAATTATTAATATATCACTAGATAGAATATAAGCAACGAGTCAGAAGAAAGTATGAAACAGCAACAAAACACAGAGAAGACGCGAAACTATTTAAAGATGGATGCTATCCATTAAATTTACACTGCAGCACAAGGGGGTAGCGTTGCGTAGTCGGTCCACAGACAATACTAATACCCGACGAGCTCCGAATTTCCGACTCAAAGGACCGTGTAACTCGAAACTAAAGTGCACGCGGAAAGTATTGCCGGCTAGTTTCGAAGAAGCAGCTCCCAAACACAAGGAGAGGGAGACGACGAAGAAGCAAAAAAAAAAAGAGAAAATGGGCAACATCCAAAGAGAAACGGAAAGTCCAGATGCATTATAAAGGCAGACAGTGCCCGGCCCCCCCCCCCCCCCTTGCCCCGAACCGCAGCACCGACTCGAACTGATAGAACTGGTTGCAAAGAAAGCCGTCGGACAGCATGTCCTCGTGCAGAGAATACCGCAGGGATGAGACGCTATTGGGTCCTAACGGGTAGATTGCACTGGTGGCTTCGGGCCACGTTACAGGGGGATCGAAGATGGCGGCGCGGGATGAGAATGCACCCGGGTTTCCTTGACGCTCGGCTCCAGGCAGGAGTCAAACTAGGGTGGGCAGTAGGCAGAGGGAAAAGAGAAGAACGCGAGCAAACGAAGAGGGCGGACAGCTCACGGTCACCGTACACTGGGCGCTTAATTGTGTCGCGGAAATACTCAGACAGACGGATTCCTTTAATAATGTGCCCGACGGAGCGCTCAACTGATTCACCCTCTTGACGTTTTCTTCTTTCCTTCTTTTCTCCCGCCGCCCCGTCCCTCCTCCCTCGCTCGCTCGGCATCTCTTTTTATCGGGCCGCTGTTTCCCTCGGTGCATGCGATTGGACTTTGCAATTAAGTCGAGGCACCAAGACGCGTCCCCCGCCACCGTCTTGCGTGATCGCTGATTGGGAATATTTGCCGGTATCATTTTGTTTCGATGAAGGGACGAATTGGGCACTTGACAATTTTCTGGGTGGAGAGAACGCGTTTTTGTCCTGTTACTTTCTTGGTTGGCGAAGACAATGGAAAGGAAGCTTTGTTATCGATCAAAATTTATTTATTCTTCGTCATTTCCGTTTGTGTTTCTCGGAGTCTGTGTTATGAGAAGTGGAAGCGTTGATTACACTTTTGTGTGTGTAAATTTATGATGGCCTCTGATTTGCTTTATAATTTAAGAGGAATCTATTAGAAAATCTGGTACAGTTTACTGTTGTGTTACGTCATGTTGTATTCTGTTATATATTTTTATATGGGACAATGATGCTATTAAACTTTTCGAAAAATTCAGTATGCATGAACGTGTTTGGTCTCTCTTTTGCTTTCAGTCTCAGTTCATCAATTAATTATGCGATGACTTTGATACGATAGACATTGATGCCAATAAAGTCTTAAAAATAGTAAATATCCATGAGTTCGTACGCATAGGAATTTTTGCCTTCCTATCCCAATCATGTTTGATGTAATAACTCCCACACATCCAAATCGTCGATGAAACTAAACTTTAGAAAAGAACAAATAAGAATGTACGACTATGTACACGTATAAATAATTATTATAAATGTACAAGATCGTAGATTCAAAAGTATAATAGACTAAATGCGTTTACAATTCCTGCAGACGATTTTGCAAATTGTTCAAATTGTACCAAACTACTCCAGGCAAAAATTGTAGTTAGCTTCGGAAGATGTGTTAGTCGCAATATAAAATCGAAGAAAGCCCCGATAACAGATTACTGAGATCAATCGATTGTCAATAGAGGTAGAGCACAGCGGGATGCACAGTCAAGAAACTTTGGTAGGATTCCAAAGTGATCCTGAGAGACGTTACAGACGAAGAACTCCTTCATGGAGTGGATGAACCGTTTCTTTGACGGATCATTCAGCTCTAGTCAGTCGACGACGTAATCTGTCTGGGCCTCGAGGCGTTGGCGTCGCTGCTCTCATTTCGTTTCTGGAAAACAACGTGAATCCTGAAAGAATCTTCGCTTTCACAACTGTGGCAGTGCCGGGCTTACTATCCCCAGTTACATGTCGGAGACCAAAGTTTACTTTGCAGCCCTGCTCAAAGGATTTCTTTTCCAATTGGTCAAGTGTCGTCGGCGTAAGACAGTTCCTTTGTGTGTCTGTGTTTTTAAGCGTCCGAGGCTCTAATTAACCAGAAGAAATGAGGATAAGAAGATGAAAAATTAATTGACGTCAAAGTGCATTGTTGCGGAACCCAGCAATGAAACCGGAGATGAAGGAAAGAGAAACTTTCAAAGCTTAAATAAAATGAAGATTAATTAGATATATTATGCAACATGTTGATGGGGCATGCACGTATCATTAGTTCATACGTGTTGAAAAAGACACAACTACAAATATCTGTTGTAGAAATTGATTTAATTGTTATATTGAATGGCAAAAACAAATGTTCTTTTTCACGAAGGATGCACCAAAAATCGTAATACATCTAGGAAATAATGGTTTACTTTTGTTTCTGCGCTATGAAAGTCTTATAGCGACAAAAACATGAGAAGCTTCGTTTTAGAGCAATGTAAAGCTTTAGCGTAAAACAATGACACTATCGACGCGATAACGATCGATTGGCTCGCTGTCAGTGAAGGAGAATGATGATTTTAACGAACGGAAGCTCTTCATCGGACAACACTGCAGAGCAATTGACATAATGAATGTAATTTTATTTGAAGCACCACGGACGGGAGCTCGAAGTGAGTTGTTACCAGTCGCGAATGACTAACGGCTTCGAAGCGGCTCGAGCAACAAGTGAGAGGGAAAAGGAGAGGAAGGAATACGTGGGACGATGTCCAACAAAGACGAAGAACGATCGAAATTCGCATTATTCGTATGTAGATATTATTTACGATGCTGTTAACGTGGGCACATGAATTTTTCTCCTGCGCTCATCGATCCAGGCAGCGGCGTTTAATTTTACGTTGGTGGATTTGAAGCTGCGCTCGTGAGTATCTCTTCGTAGAGATGGAGATAATAACAACGATAGTACCTATTTATTAGATAGTAGATATTTTGTTCTTCAATCTGAATTTTATTTGAATCGAATCGGACAATTCCACGCCGAGTTATGATACTTCAAAGTCACATTTATTTTTATAAAAAAAAAAATTGTTTAAGAGTATTTAACAATGACAATAACTGTCTAATAGATAGTAGAAATTCCGCCATTCAATTTGGTTTTTGGTAGACTAGAATCGGACGATTCTATATCGAGTTACGACACTTTAAAGTTTTCTATTTAATGCTTCATAGTAACGACACGTAATAGTAATATGACGAATGACAGACCCAGTGGCCTACATAAATTCCTGGAAGTGCGTACTAGGAAATTCCAAGAAATACTAGTAAACATTGTAGTATTTTCTGGAAGCAAAACCCCTCAATTTCCTGGATGGACAACCCCTCAAAGTTCTTTAGAAGAGATAGAAGTACATCTTTTTTACCTTTTGATCGATTTTGACGAAACTAGGTATATAGGGGTATTTGGGGTCGCTGATTCCAAATCTGAACTCAGAATTTCGGAATTCAAAATGGCGGCTGCAATATTTCGGACGAAAATGCGAAAAGTGACTGGATCCGAATGAAACTTTGTATATCGTGATTTTTAAGGTCGCTGATTTAAAATCTGAACTCGAAATTTGAAAATCAATAGCGTGGAAACTCGCGCATTAAAAGTGAAACCTTTTAGTAATAATATTATTAATGTTCAATTTATCGAAAATTGTCAACATCTGGACCTAGCGCACACTATAAACTGAAATAAAATTTGAATTGTTCCTCCTCCAAGTTTCACCCAATCCATGGTTTCTTCATAACATATCGCGTTAATTAACGAGCGCAAACAATCCCAGCACGAAAACGTATCCTCGGTCGCGATTTCCCGTCGAATGAAAGACGATCTCCGCGTCGAATAACAACCGTTCGACGCAGGAACACGTTAATGTCGTAAGGAATAATCGCGCAGCCCCTTTCCTCGACCCTTCATTATTTCCCATGCAAAAAACCGGGACGTCGGACTGGCGCGACTCTCATATGAACTTTCTATTGAATCTGCAAAGATCGGCTTCGTCTGGAACGCGTACACGCTGCGTACAGACTCTTTTTGTGCCGTTTAATAGCGTACAAAAAATACCTGCGAGGTTGGCTAGGGACGTCGCGTCGTCGCGGCACATTGTGCTGGTCAAGGATTATTCGATGAGTTTCTTGCGTCGGATTGGATAGGTCCCGGGGCCGTTTTAGTTTTGAAGAACCGAAACCAATCTGCGCACTTACGAAGCCTGAATGGGAACGTTGTTATCGAAAGGGAACGATTGATATTCGCTCCACCGCTGTCGAGAGTTTGGATTGTTTTTAATATAGGGGAGAGCCGGGCTCGAAATTAATATTCGTAGTCGGTTTGTTTGGTACGCAGGATGGAATGTTGATTCAGTGAAAATACTTAGCGTTGCGCGAGAGACAATAACAATTGATTGACTCCGTTTTAATTTTCCTAGTGAAGAATTGCGTAGGTAAACTGCGACCCGCGTGCCAGACTCGATAGTCCGTGTTTATATATCGGTATGCAAACTATGAAAGGTTTTTATTACTGGCTTTATTAAGGAAACTATTTAAATAAAACGAGATGTGGATGAATGTACCAATGGAATTGTTTATCGTATATGAAGACAAATCTATAGTAGCGTGTACTCGGGTAACATATACACAAAAAATCGATTTTACCAAATAATAACCTGTTTGTTGGATCGATAACCTGTTATAGGATTTAAATGGCGCCATGTAGCGTTTCGGTAGTACATTGGAAAGCTTGTCGAGAAAATGGAGATGCATTTCGGATGACGTATTCCAGACATACTGCAGAAATAAATGCTGCTGTGTGTGCACCCAGTGACACGGTTCCATTACATCGTAAGGGCAAGCGGCTCACTTCACCATACCCTCTTCTACTTTATGGAACGTTTCTCGGTCTTATGCTTTAACAATAAGAGGCTGCACAGAATCATTAAAGCAACGACCATACGACGCAGGGAATTTTACCTTGATTGTTGTTTATTTTTTATATATAAGTTTTAAATCGTATCAATTACTAATAGTTAGTAACGATTTAATTTAAATTATCGTCAAGTTAATTATGAATTATTTATGAGATGAACAAATACTGATAGTGTTCTCATGAAGTTCAACGAAACAAATAAACCAGTATCATTTTTCATTTTTAAAATTAATTATGTACACCCAGATGATGTCCATTGTCAATATTTGTGATAAATTACAGTTACACGCCTCTCGTTTACAGTGTACGCAATCACGATGTGTCAGGAACTTAAATTCTTCGTGCTGAAAAATGTACTGAACGATACATCTTTCAGGGGGTTGTATCGATCGCTTCGAAAAAGTAGGTAACGGGAACGTTTCAAACATGATACGAATTACGTTATCTCGCGTTAGTAATCAACAAATGGTATCAGAACTGAAATACATGAATTAATATTTTTAATAAAATAATAAAATACAAACTAAAATTAAACGAGTGACATCGATTTAAGGTTGCATTACTGATGTAAAATCCTCAGTGAAAAAAGAAATCCTGGTACTCCCTAGCGAAAAGGATTGAACGAAAAGGTTCAATAGCTCGGATACGACAGATGAAACAATATCGAATTTCATCGAAGCAATCCATTAACGTCAACCCCGTGTTACTTTAAACGTTTAAAGACAGTATTCGGCGATTGTTCCAGACGATAACTCGAGAGCTCGAATATTCGGCCCAGCCCAAAGTCCGAGGGGTTTTTCAAGGGCTGGCCAGTCCCCTACCTCGAAGGGGTACAGCTAGGCCTCCCCATTTGCAGTGGACCCGAGTCGAGAGCAGGTCTAATATGCTTTAAACCGGCGCTATCGAAGAGCCAGAATAACCGTGGAGGGCGCTCCGAAAGAGAGACGACGACGACGAGGGAACGGCCAAAGGAACAAGAGGAGGACGAAGGAGGAAGAACGAAAGCTGCGAATATTCATAATACGAAGCCGAGGAATAAGCTGATCCTGCAAATAGGTACTCGTTGGCACCGACAGGGATCCAACGCGCATTACGGACGACGGAAAGCTGAAAGATGGAAGCTAAGGATCTAGGGGGAACGAGTACACGAGATATTTTTTACAGACAGAGAGAAGAGCCAAGTGGAAAATACAAATGATTGGCATCATTTTCTATTAATCACACACTGAAATAATGGCGCTCCACAAGAATATTTCAGATGTCGACTTGCTCAGAAATAAACGTGGGCTTTCTATATCGCACACTTTTGCTACTTTTATTTTATTATGCATCATGATGCAAGGTTAACGAACCTTGGTTTATCATATGCATATGATATATGCATGTTTTAGATGCCAACTTGTTTAAAAATAAACAAATATATTGCACACAAGTATACACTTTTGCTATTTTTATTTATTATTCATCATTGCAATGTTAACAAATCTTCGAATATTTAAAAGGGAAGCAAAACTACATATGTATGAGCATATGTAATATACGATTATATCTTTGTGTGTTTATCTTTATCCTGAATATATTTGACATATTTCTGCAATTGGTTCAAGTCAACTTCCAAACATAATTGTTATCTTCAATTAATAATAAATTTAATATTAAAGAATCTAATTTATCGTTAACCAAGATAGTATAAATTTATTTTTTGTCCGCAGGAAGGGAGAGAACGGAAGAAGACAAGAGCACCCAGAAACTTAAGTAGAGAAAGACGAATATAGGCTGGCATCTAGAACGAGGGAAAGTGAAACATCTTTTTCAGTTTTCCATCCTCTCTTTAAGAGCAAGAGACTTTTTCGACTTCCTTTTCACGTTCTCTTTTCATCGGCAATGGCCCCGTCGAAAGGTACATTCAGTCCTCTCAAGGGCATATTTCTCAGAAACAAGACACTGCGTTTATAGTCAATTAAGGTTCCGAGTAGCTAATGCGCTTTGCTGCTCATCGAAAGCGAAAGAGAAAGGGAACGGGAAAATCGAAAAAAAGAAAATAAAGTGGCGCCCAAGTAAAGATGGTTCGGTGAAATGAAATGTCTTTGGAAATTCAATCTCGAGTTCACTTCAGATCGAGGACCAAGATGAATCTTTTGAGAACGAATATTTATACATTCTCTTTAACCCGGCACTCTAAAGAGCATATTAATAAAATGTAGCGTACGAACGTTCAGCTGCCTCTTAAATACACCAGACTCGTAGCTTTCCTTCATTGCACTTTAGCTGCATTTTCGGTGAGGTTGAAGCAATTATGAGAAGAAACAGTACCCTCTACTTCGAAACCGGCGCATAAAAGCGAGGTTAAAACAATCTAGGTGGACAGAATTCTAAGAGAAACGTTTACGGACTTTTTTGTTGAAGCTGTATCAGGTTTGTATTTTGTATTATTTTAAGTGAAGGGAAAGGAATAAAATAACAACGATTATATAATTTTCTAATTGTTCTTTGATGTTTCAAAAAACTTTGTTTTTCTAGATATCTGAGCATTCTCAGAGTACTGCTACCGTTATCAAGAGTCAAGTCAGAATTACAATTTCGTTGTTTCGGAAAAACATATTTGCCCCTTTTTCGTTCTTGTTTTAACTACTAATAAATACACCTTTATATATATATATTATCATTCTTCTAAATTACCAATTTTGCCAGGTTTTAGCTTCTTCGTCGTTAAGTTTAAACATTCAAATACTTAAATATATTATTAAGTAATTTCGTCACGTTTTGACTTTACTTTCATTACAAAGAATATTTCTCTGCAGACGTCAAGCTTTAATAAATCTGATATTCCATATCGTACGTGCTTAACTTATTTATCGAATGCAATTTCTCAAACGTCAATTACTCTATCGCCAAACAAATTAACGAGAAAAAATTAAAATGCTTCTTTCACCGACGTTCCTTCGCAAACAATTTCTCCTCGAGGAAATCGACAAGAATGGAACAGGTACATATCCGAACTCTGTACATTCAAAAATCCATAGAAGGAGAATCGGTAATGGTCTCCTGACGTTTCAACGTGACATTTCCTTCCGTCGGGCTGCGTATTTACTTGCAGCCAACCTCGTATTCTCATTTCTCGTTACACAATGCTTGTCATTATAAATTGACGAGCGAGCAGTCGCTGCAAATCTATAACGGACTGTTTGTTTGGGTGAAATTGGAGGAAAACATTGCGGTCCAGTCTGGCAGGCCCGCAGGCGATCCACGTCAACCGAGCTTTTTCACGTGAACAACCCCCTACTACCCTCCGCCATACCGAAGCTGCAACAAAAATTCGTTCCCCGTAGGGGGAAACGCGCCAAAAACAGCTACTTCGGTTCGACGTATGTTTGGCGTGTTGGTCAACACGAATGGCGCACGTCTTTCAGAACCGATTCTTTTGTACGTGCTGGAGCTCCATGGTGAACGCGATTTTTCCTCTCGAATTATGTATCATTTACAAAACAGTTGATCTAACGAATCCATAGTAGCTCCGCGTCTCTTTGGATAATTTATTACAGTTTTTTAGTGGAGAGTTATGAAGAGTTACGTTCGGTAACGTAATAGCAACAGTTTGTCGATAATTTCTCTTAACATAAGAAAATTACATTTTTAAACAAATTACGGTGTATGATGAAAACTCAATTACGTATTTGTAATTAATTTTGTTTTGGGACAAAATGGCTACGTTCAGAAAAGAGTGTAGCTTAATAGTTACGATGTTTGTAATAAAATAAAGAATTTGATTTGTTGTTAATGCTAAAAATACTAGCATTTTATTATAGAAGAATTTCAATGAAAGCTGACGATCAGCGTTTGATCGTAACAGGGAAGAAATATCACGGTATATTCGTCAACCTTTTATGTACAGAGATACGATAATGAAGGTGCTTTTAGTAGTTGCTTCTCGCAACGCCGTAAAAAGCGGATACCGTTTCAGTCTTCCACGTTTCCTTTTGTTCTCGAAACATTTCTGCATTTACAGCGCAAACCTTTTCCGCGAATATCTTAAAGCCGACTGCGAAACGCGACGGACGCGAGATGGTGAATTTAGTACGACGCGGAATAAAAGAATTGAACCCGTTGCCCTATGCAAATTGAACCTGTTTTCATAATTTAATATATGCGCCGCCCGTACAGGATGTTCACAACAAATCCGAGTCGAACTTTAATTCCGCGGAGTAGGTAAAAATTGTTAAGGTTTCTCTCGCGTACCTACAACATAAACTTCGCGTTATTGCTTCGGGCATTTCTGAACAAGTTTGAAAAGTTATGAATTCGCTTGGAGTTTCAACTGGTTAAACCGTAACGAGATCGTGAAGATTTCGTACAATGGCAGTTGGTTGGTTCTCCGTAAGCAAGTTTTTTTTTGAGACATCGCCAGATAAATAATAAAAGAAATTCAGGATACAAATTATGGCGAATCGGAACCGTAATTTGTAATATGATTTCTTACACTAGCAAGCACTTTATTATGGTGCGTGAACTGTATTTTTGTCAAGATATAGTTAGTGCAATATTCTATAGTAACGAGGGAGATTACTTAAATTGTGACTTTCTATACTTTTAGAAATTATAATATTTATAGCAAACAAATTAAGAATTATTTTTACACAACAGTTTTAAATTGTTTTAAATTTCGATATTTCGAAACAAACGACTGAAAAATATGCATATTTTTATTATTCTGTGTGTATCGGAATCTAATAGATTCAAGATTATGATCAATTAAAATACACTAATTAAAATGTTTTTAATTTAACATCATCCGTAGATCAGGTGGATCTTTGATAGTGTGACTTTAACAAATTTTTCTCTGCGAAATGATTAAAATAAATGTACCGCGTGAAAAATTCAAATTACGAGCAAAGGGAGCAATCCGATGAATCGGTTAGTTACAGATGAGTTACAGTTATCGTTTCATGACCCCGTATAATTGATGATACATTACATTACATAGGGCAACGAGGTAATGACGTATAGGTGCAATCGATCGTTGCGGACTTCGCGCGTAAGAAAAGCGCAAGAAAATACAAAAGATAGGAGCCCGACAGTGTTGAATGGGTCTTTAAATTTATGATCTGCTCGCCAAAGTATGATGATAGAAGACCACGGTACTTAATGGTAACTCGCCAACTCGAACATCGGGGTGGCAAAAAGATCTGTCAGTTCTTTCATACTATCCGTCTGTCTTTTGGCCGCGTGCTGCACGTGTCCTTCACGCGTTGAATCGCGGTGTCTCTAGCGGAGGATTCGCCAATTCTCCAACACCGAACAATCACAGAGCACGCATTATTTGTCATTTCGTGGCGATATAAAAGTCCAAGTGGCTGAACGTTCCTTTCCACGTGGATCTCGCGAAAGAAACTTGATTTACGATCGGGAACAGACACCCCTTCTGCGGTCACGTCCCTGGTGATCGTAAAACATTCGATATCCAGGACAGACTTCGAAGAAGAATGGCGACAATGCACAGGAATTACAGAAGTGCGCGTTCGACGATATCGATGACTTCTACCTGGCATCGCGGGGTGTCGTTTCGTGCTATTGCATCGAATAATTTTTCCTTGAACAGGGAAAACTTCTATGGGTGAACTTATGTAAACACAGGATCTTTGGGTTGATAAACATCCATAGAATCGGAGATATGATTTAGACGGAAATAAAAATAAGAAAGGACTGAAAAGACATGAAAGGAAGAAACATGAATACAGCGTTGCTTTTTGTGTTTTAATTGTATTATTTTTTTTCTGCTACTGTATATGTTTGAAAATGTATAAAAATTCCAACGGCCAAGCTGTCAAAGGGCTCTCTATTCAAAGAAAAGTGAACAATGCTACAAAGGGCAGTAGAAACAATTACTTTTGAATGTGAACTACACAGAGACACGCGAAGTATCTCTCTAGATGCGAATCTAGAATAACGAGTATAAACTAAACAAGTTTTACCTGGTTAAATAAAAATCAAAGTTTGATTGCCGAGACAAAAAAATATTTTATGTTATTATTATCGTATGAACTAAATTTCTGTCAAGTTCCAAGTGTTTCTAGATTCGTGAGCTGTCAGACTTCCGTTTTCAGATTCGACAACTTTCGATCTACGCTTCTCCTTTTATGTGGGGGAATGTTACGCAGCGTAATTTCTTCCAGTCGATACCAAATCCTAAGAGTAATGAGGTATGAATCAGAAGGTGGTCTCACGCTATTAGAGAAGACTCCAGAGGGACAAGTGGAATAGAGTGGCCCATGGGATCACTCATGTCGACTGAATCGGGAACATCCGGCCGATTATCGAAGATATATGAAGTTGAACCGCTAACTTGTTCGGTTGTTCAAGCAAGTATCTCAATTGAAGCGACATTTTATCCGAAGTAGGATCTCCGTATCTGTATTAGGTAAATTTAATTAACCATCATGTGGATCCATGGATGAGATATATTCTAAATAGAAAGTAGTTATGGTAACGAAAATTAAATCGACATTATGAATTATTGTACCGAGTATTTAAATTATATTTATGTATACTTGTACCTCAAAATCGTTAAAAAATTTCATTTTGTGTCAATTGTTAAAATCGAAATAGAGCATATTGAAGTTTGTATCAGTCGCAATCAATTTATTTCTTGAATGACATATTTCAATTTACATTTGAAGTTTCATTTAAACATAAGTGAAAATGCTTGTACCATTCTTATAAAAGAAAAAAGTTGTAACATCGATATAAATATTTATTTACTTTATTTAAGAGGGTGTTGTATAATTACTATTAGTTCCCATAAATTTGTCATGTCATGTGAAATTTTTTAAATGTGTAAAAACAATAGGGCTTCCATGAATATTTCATTATTGGATTCCATAACAGGTTCTAGTTCTCGTTTTACCTCGGTAAAACGCTGAAACAGAAAGATAGCGTTGAATAGACGAAGAGTCCGAGCTATTGTCACCGTGTCGAGGTGATTGAAACGATTGGGGTGAAAACGAGCTTGCTAGACATTCTCCAAGGGACGGGGGATTTCATCGAATTTGGGTAGAAAAAGGTAACGAGAAATCTGTACCGAAATTACCTGCTCCCCTCTTTCGTTGGACCACTAACGTTCTGGCATTCCTACGTCAGCCCATCGAACCACATAAATAAATTGCGGTCACAGTGTCACCAGAGGAAAGAATTGCTGAAGTAAACGTCGTCTATATGTAACACGTGTGTTTATTTAATATTCTCCTGATAAAGTTAGCTAGAGCTAAAGTTACTACTAAAAATAAG
Organism: Hylaeus volcanicus; assembly: GCF_026283585.1. Classification (NCBI taxonomy): domain Eukaryota; kingdom Metazoa; phylum Arthropoda; class Insecta; order Hymenoptera; family Colletidae; genus Hylaeus; species Hylaeus volcanicus. Next base: position 23,238,968 of record NC_071980.1, read on the forward strand.
TAGATTCTTTTTGTAGTGTAATTTAGAGATGTTACATTTTTTGTATTTGCTGCTTCTATTTATAAGGTAATAGAAGATAATAAGTTTACTTGAATTTTCTTTATCTCGAAAACATTATTCAAGCATTTAAATTTAATTCTACTTTTCAAAATACAAACACATTGTTTTAAAAAACAGTCCTAAAATGTATTGTAACAAGTGGACCTATCTGAATATTAAAATCAATTAAAATAGAACACTAACTACATATTAATAGTACCAACTTGAAGAGATTCGACGTTCACAGAAACATAAAATTAAGAAGTAGTTCTTTAATTAGTTTTTATATTACAGATCTATCGAAGAACTTTCTTAACCCTCTTCCAGAATTTCATTTATAATTAATCCCCCGTTAGGTTTACAAGCGCTTAAAAATCCGTTTCTATTTTATGTACCCATAATCCCGAAAAGTTAACGGAGGAAGAAGATAACGGTAAGGTTAATCATGAATGGGCCCTTTTACGAGGGTTATGTCGTTGAACGAAAAAGAGGAGGGTGGACATGGACCCAGACGCACGACGGTCACTCTGAGCGAAGGTGAAACGCCATCAGGGATACTAGATGATAAAACGGGGTGGGATGATCGAGTGAGTGATCGATCCGAATAGAAAATGAAGGTTAGGGTAGCTCCTTCTGTTCCCTGCGGCTAGATTAGATTGCCTACCCTTGATCGTCTTCGACTCGGGACCGTATATTTCGAGTTACAGGAAATCGTTTCTGTCAGTAGGTCTCCGTAGACTTGCCGCGACAATCCGAATAAGTGTTCGAAAACGAAAAAAAAAGAATATTAACGTTTTATAAGAAGAGGCGGATCGCTGAGAACTTTCAGTTAAATTGCACTGGAAAATACAGAGTAGTACACCATTAATACTACGAGATGAAGTATTCTCTTAATAGTTTTCTTACCATGGAGCTGAAGTTACCACAACTGAGACTAGACAGAGGAAATCCAATAAGACACGATCAAAGAAGAAGGAGATGCGAGTGTATTGAAACAGTTTTTATTGGTTTTCAAGATAACCGCAAATAAATGCTACGGGAACACTCTTGATAACTTTTGACTCCCTTAATTTAATCTTGTTGACGGGACACTGTGCCCATAGCAGCCGCTTCAATTTCTACTGTGCCTGATTGCGAAAGAGTATAACCTATGGCTAAATCGATTAACAACACTTCTGCAATGTTTGTCCTCGAAGAAAAATTGTTTTCATGAATTCTAATGTGTAAACGGTTAACATGATTATGTAGAGCAAAATATATATTAAAGAATATAAAATTACATATATATTCGTTCGTAGATTTTCAATTACGTGTATTTAAATTTATTTTCTGATCTCCATTATATTTATAAATTAAACTGATTAACGATGCCTCTACGCTATATATTTTCCAAAAACGATTTCTGTAAATACATTTCGTACACACGTCTTTACAGAGATTAAATTCTGCAGTCTTTAATGATTAAACTATTAAAACGAAATGTATATTAAAATGATATATTAAAATGATATATTAAATGATATATTAAAATGATATATTAAAATATGATCTTTTTAAGCTTCCCAACTGTGAACTGTACGTATTTAAATTTATTTATTCACCTCCCAAAGGGGGTCGCACGAAACGGTCGAAAATGTTTAATAAACGTTCCGTTTCGAAGCTCGCCGAGGCTATTTATTGATTTCATTATTTTCAGAAATCAATCAACAAATGAAATCGGTATTCGACGCATTCCGTGCGTACGCAAGCGAATAATAGGTATACCATATGGCAATTTAACTGCCGATCGGTACGCGAATTGTGGTTTACCATCGATTCATTAAGTTGTGGGCTGTCGGAAATTTGCATAATCGTTTGAAGGAGCAAACAGATCTGGGCTGTTGCAGGTGCATGCCACGAGAGAATCAGGATCGCTCGATTTGCTCGGTAGCAGCATCCTAAGGCATCTTATGCTAATACAGACTGCACAGTACAATGGCTTTTGATAGCGACAGTGCTGACTTGCCGTGCAAACAGGGTGAATAGGATCAACGACGTGCATGGGATCGGGAAGGTCAACTATATAGGTTCATCGTTACATAAGGAAAACGGTGCCACCGAGGAGTCTTCCTGTATCCAACCAAACTCATTATTCGGTTTACTATGTTTCGGGCCACTGCGATGCCAAGTACAATAACGACGTTATCATAATCGCTGTTCCATTAAGTGCGATGCGAAGGTGAACCGATACGCGTGAAGATTTCTGTTTACGTAGTTTAACGTGCGTTAACAGTTAGATAAGAGCACCATTTATCGACACTTTACCGGTACAGCTGACACTGTTAATTGAAGTCTTCTTAAGTAAGTAAAACATGTAAGTAAAACAGTAGGGCCTTTACCAACACTAGTGACTGAAAAGTGTGTTAATTTTTTATTTATATTTGACTTAGTTTTTATTACTTTTAATCCGGACTTTTAATCTGGAGCATTACATGCAGAAACACTATACGTGAAAGTGAAATTCCTGGCAGAAGTAAAATCTGTGCAGGAGATTAGTGTTATGGTTAAATAGTAAAATATTCATTCTTGAATATTTAAATAACGTGGGTCCTGTAATGGATGTTTTACTGCTCGTCCAAATATTTCCATAAAGCCGTGTGTTCCATGAACAAGTTTTTACCTTAACGGTACTCAAATATTGACTGCAAAGTGTAATAAATATTGATATGACGTTTAGCAACGTCCATTAAGCAACTCGGTTGATGCCCATCTGGTTGGTGTCCAGCAGGCACTTCCTCTCGTATATAAAAAAATTATTTATGACGCATGTACAGTACTGCTCAAAAATATTCGATCGTGGATTCGATAAATCAAACTACTTTGATCCTTAAACTGTTATATTTTCGTGTTCCTTCATCATTCATTGTGCACATTAAATGCATAAATAGAATTATGTAGCAATTTTCATGCTCTAAGTAATTTTAATTAATATAAACGTATATAACTTAGCAGAATGGGTTCACTTTAAACCATAAGAAGTGTTGTGTTGTTTTTCATAACAAATACGAAAATTATGCAGGCGATGATTTATAGTCTTAAGAGAACAATGCAATTTTCTATTCTTTCCAGGTAAGCTTTGACCATTTATCATGTTTCTAAAATCAATACACAGGTTCAAGCTTCCTCACAGTTAAAACATGGTTTCAATAATATCACTGTTAAAATACGATTTTAGATAAGTTATCAGAGTTCTATCTTTAAGACACGTACATTTTATTTCAAATTGTTCTTTCTATTCAATTTCAAGTAAACAATAGTCTCACCTGTTGCCACATTATTGTTCATTATTCGCTGGCTAACGAGAATGACTTTCCTGTTCATCCATTATTAGTTTTCTACATTTGTGTACAAATAAATCTATAGAGGAAATTATTAACCAGTGCAGTGTGTAATATTTTGCATAATGAAATTGTTATACATTAATTTATAATAATTGTTCTGCTTGGTAACGAAACGAACTTAGCCCAATATGGTAAGAAAATAAAGTAAAACCTTTTCATTCCTAAAAACTATTATTTATTTGTCAATACAAATTGATTTCAATGATTTAATGATGGTTGCACAATTTTTACATGTTTCATTGGATCACTATTTATGTCGCAGGTAGCTACAAATATTTACTTCTTATTATAGATACTAAATACAGCTCTTTCTACTACATTTAATTATGTTTGCCGGTGAATATCGATTGCTGTTAACAGCATTTAGTGTGATATATTAGTTATATTCAATTAGTGAAACACCCTAATTATCTGGACGATTTGCGTCCAATACAGTTTGTAATAATTTATTCGATACAGTAATTTGGTGATTCTAAATCGAAAGCATTAATATTCAAATGCAATTTGCCCATCTTGTAATTAATTTTAGATTGAATATAGGTACACAAGGTATTTGTAAAATAAGCGGCCAAACAATTAACCAGTTTCGCTGCATAGTTTCTCCACCAAAAAGAAAATGGGATGGTGCATGTAATTTTATCATTATGATGTAATTTTATAAACAATAATATGTCTTTTTAACCCTGCTTGACATACATATTGTCTAATATTGTAATCGTATATTCTTGCGATCTCTAGTGATGTTTAGAAAAATACAATACTAATGTTTGTAAGATAAAACTAAACACTTCCTCTTACGAGTCACACGTGTTCATCTCACATCTGATTAGCATTACCTTATAATACGTAATCATTGTTTTCAGACAGCTTCTTTTACGTTACAGAATTGTCTTCCATACAGAACGCAATACGCCTGAAATTTTCTCTCCGTTTGTAATGCATCGTCGTTAACAAACAGATAAAATCATTATTACACTGTTGTAGCATCGACGCGTTTGGCTCCGCTTTGGTCGTTGTATCGGTCGATGAGTTAATCGTCATGCCAGTTCAAATATTCATTATGAACCGATTAACGCGTCTCTTCTCCATCGACACTATTTCGACCAAACGGTTTCCAATTTGCCAAAACGTTCGCCGTTTCGCATTGACACGGAAATACGACCGAATTTTTCGCTAAAAAACAATCAGCAGCTTCAATTTTCGTTATTTGATTGTACGTTTGGAGCACAATAATGAATTTCTCTGAAATCTGTCAAATCTCTCTCCGAATATTGTAAAAATATAATCCGTACAATGGACGCTGAAAATAGAGTAAATAACAGATATGCTCGCAATCGAAGTTGGGCACAATATTTATCTATATAAAATAAAAATGCGTTTGGCTATTATACAATATTTTAATCCTTCATTCTCATCGTGTTGCTCATCAGCAATATTTCAATGATGTCTAAAGTAGTATAAATCAACGTGTAACAGCGTGAGAATAATTACCAAGAAAAGTAATAGTATTGAGATGGACGTTTTAAATTATTTTGATCACGAATTTAGGAAAATTAAAGTGACAATTTCAACGTGTCTTGTGTCGTTTCACCAGCATCTTAATTGTTCTAAACGGTTGAGATGAGTACTTTCCAAATAGCAGTGGCGATATATTTATAAAGATTCTACCGTTCACTAGCTAACGGCCCTAATAAAGTGATGCGACTACAAACAACTGATACAAAAGAAAACTAAACATACGCACAATGCGAGTCGAGTTCGTTGTAGCAATTCGCACAATCGAAGGCTCCATTATATGTTAGAAGCTCCGAATTTACAAGGGGAGTTTATTTCGTCGTGTTGTTTGGCATGTTGGCGACATTCCCGTACAATGGTGAGCGACAAAAAAACGGGCAGGATAATCCGTGACAAGTTACACGCCGTGTTCCGCATGATCCGGCAAGCCGAAACAAGCAGAACGGAAGAGGAACGTACAGGAGAACGAAAGTATATAAACGGTGGCTGTTTATCGAAACGTCATGCACAGGCACCTATCAAAAGCAGAATTGCTCTCGGAAGCCTCCTCCTCGTTCCCTCATTTCCACGCACGCTTCATTTCCCGTACACGCTACAAACGTTTGTCTATAGTTAATGCCGAAAGCTGCTACGGCGTCGGTTTAAATCTCCTCTTATCATTTCATCGATTGCAGGCTTCCTACGAAAACTGAACTTGTCGTGTTCAACGTTGCGAAACTACGGATATGTCAAGTTCCCTCCCCCCCCTCAGGACGGAGGGCAAGCAATCCTTTGACGATTTATCAACGTCGTTGCCATCGAGCTGTGGGTATCCATACGAATGCAAATTGTATTTAAATTAATAGACACGAGACACTAGTCCTAGTATTCTCGGATATATCAAGGCTTTACTGTCAGCGTTGTTACGATATCAATTGTGGAAAATGATTGCTTAAGTTAAACTACATTTTCATAAATATTTTAACAAAATCGTATATTCGGTGCTAATGGTGGAATTTTCTTATTCGACGAGATGAAGGAAATGTGTATTTCAATTTTGTAAGTTACACTTAATTCCCTTTGAGATCTACTTAAAATATTTTCGAGTCTTCGATCTTCTCCATAAATACGAAACTTTCCTCTCTCGTAGGTTGGAAATTAAAACTGGATAAAACGGAACGTTAACAAATATCTACTTCGTAATTAAAGAGTTTGAGAAATTTATTTCGTATTTTGCATATATTTTGCATACTGTGCTTGTTACGCATATTTATATATAACATGTGCACATATTTTTTGCATATTTCATGCATGCGTAGCAGGTTGTATTTAAGGTTTACCATTTTATTGTAAATTTCATGCAAGCCTAACATATTACATTTAAATACGTGCACATTTTTATTAAATATTTCATGCATGCGTGGCGTGTTTGTATGAAAAATCGATCTTGGATGCTATTAAATGTTAATTTATTTTCTGTTTTGCATATTTCACACTTCAGAAAGTAATATCTAATACCGAAATAGTAAAACAAATTTTTATTCAAGGTATCTCCAACCGCTACTATACTCAATTTTGTTACAAAGATCATGTTCAATGATATCCTGCCGTTATCAGCATCGCAGAATTTGTGTAAAATAATATTCGTATCGTTTACTATCTTTTTGTTTGTAGTTCATTTCAATTATTTTCTCGCTGCATATTGAAATTCATCTGGAATACGAACAGATATAAATTTTATCCGTCGTATCATTTTTTCCAATATTTCACGCTCCTTTCGTTTCCATATTGATTGTATTCACATTTTCAACAGTAGACTAAACACACGTATTTGCATAGCATTTTGTTTCGTTGCAGCAATGATTCATGGTCATTGATTTTACGTATGTTTACGTATCTGCAAACGAATATTGAAATACAGAGTTATATTTAATAACTGTTTTCTGTTCGTGCTCTTCTTGTTTTATTGGATGAATAAAATTGCATATCAATATTTAAATTTTGATCGAATGTAATATTTTGCTTATTCCTTAATTAAAGACAAAATTGTACCTTATATTAACTAAATCTGTATTACTATATTACAAACACAGACAAACATATCTTGACTACCACAAAATACCTTTTTTTGAAGATACTTTCAAAAATCGTTCGTAGAATCTCGAAAAATTAATATTTTTGTAAAAAAAAAAATATAAGTATATACGCAAAGATCTACTTAATTCAATGTAGAACGATTCAATAAAATAAATAGAAAAGCTTCCGTAAACAAATTTTTGGAAGAATCACTTTTTCGCTCTCTTAATCAAGCATAACCGTTTAAGAGACTCGAGATACAAGTAGCTGTTTTGCAGCCCTCTAGTTATTCCTTTACAAAACGCGATCTTGCCTTCCTCCTCTTTTTTATTCCTTCCGCACTGCAATCTATTTGTTTCACAGGTCGATGGTTACGAAACCAATCAGTGTAACCCGCTCGAATGGAAGGCTCGGCAGGTGCACAAAGAGCTGCTGCTCGAAAAACGAACAAAATATTACGCAAATTCCGAAAATCCGTACAGAAATTGCCGCTCATTCCGCGTGATTTTGCGTGAAAACGTATTTTTCGCCCAAACTTGTAAACGTAGAACGTTGCTCTGTGCGAGATCTGTTTCAAACGCGACTCCTTTCTTTTTCCGTTTCAACGCAATTCTCGTTCCATTCAGCTTCTAAACTCTGCTATTCTTTGGCGAAATACGTGCGTTCTCTATCAATTCAGCCGAGTACAAAAAGTTACTTTCCAAAGCTCTTCGGGAAACACCGAAAACATTTTTGCTTGGAGTAGTTCACTGAATATATTTAAGAGTACTTAACTAGTAAAATTCTCTACAATTAATTTTCAATTAACTCGTTGACAGAAGGTTAGAAAATAAAATTTGTTGCAGTGTATCAGCTTGTTCATACAATTCAAATTGCATATAAAATAATCTTTGATCGAGATCACCTTGCATATAAAATATCAAAAAAAAAAAAAAAATACACGTCGCACTGTTTAGGGGATAAAACATATTTTCATTAATTTATCATCTAAATCTGTAAAAAATATGAATAGACCTCCGGATTCTATTCATAGATTTCTACACCAATCAGTTCAATTATCCACTTTAAACAAACTATTCCAACTTCCTCCGTGATAACAGACAATAACAGAAACAACATTCTCTTAAACAGTGAAAACATTGGGAGAGACGAAAAAATTAAATTCCGTGATTGTAGAGCACAGGAAGATGAATGGCCGCAATGAAACGGATTCAGGATTCGTCGGATAATAAAGCACGATTGTTTCGGGAAGGTCGTCGACATAATTGACCGATCACCCGGAAGGAAATCGCTCTTCCACGGGTCGAGCCGTGGTTCTGAATAATTTAGCGAAAACCTTTAGTGGCCCCCCTGAATTTTCCTGAAGGCAGGAACGAGGCCGTCCAGGAATGTGATTCCGTCGGCAGGACCTCCGAAGGAGATTGAACGAGCACGCTGCATAGCGCAAATTGATGTCCTGCCCGGGTTCCGCGCGGACTCTTGCATATTCGGCGAAATTGGCGGAGCTATTACGTGCAATTCAACTACCACATTAATTGAGATTTTTCTCTCGCGAAAATGTCATCGATGGAACCTCGTTTCCGCTCACAATTACGGTGTAATTGTGAATTGAGATAGTAGCTTTTTTTTTTGATAATGAGAACAATTCGTGTATTTCTTGACCCTTTGCTTTCGGACGTCCCCTGATAAATTTAGGTAGACGTAAATCGTTCAATAATTATAGTTTCCTTTAAGTTTTCCTTTCAAATGGCACAAGAAAGAAAATCAAAATATGGTTATGATACGATTTCTGTTCGCACGTTTTACAACGAGATGGTTCCGAGTGCAAACATTTTTTTGCAATATTCTACAATTATTTTAAACTACACTCATATTAACCCGCGGTAATTTTAATCTACAGTAATTTTAACCTATACTTATATTGACTTGCAGCAATTTTAATCTACAGAAATTCAAAGTTACAGTAATTTTATCTAACAGTCAACTTAACCTACAGTAATTTTCACTTACAAACTGAAAAACATAAATAGTTTTGAATATCTGATAGAATGTTTGTAAACAGGTCAAGTTATACAGAGTGTTTCAGAACTACAAGTGTAAACTTAATTAATTAATAAGTTTCATAACAAGTATCACGAGGGCTTTAATATTTTAGTTTAGTTTGCAAGTTAGTAGCTCTTTGCACGGTTCCACGGATCGATATCTCGAGAGTTTAGCGAATGAATCTCTACCAGGCAGCCTTCATGATAAGTACGTCCTTTATGGATTTATTCATTTTTGCCTTCGATAATGTCGAAATTTATTCGAAAAAGTCGCTGTACTTATAAATGATCTCGATTCTACGCTTACCAATTTCACGTCTTATCATTTTCCCACCTGCAGCGACTTCCCTCGAATTCTCTTAAATTCCAGGCCCCTTTAAAACTATCTAAAACTCGTGTAAACGATAACGCGAAATGCAAATCACTCCGCGCAGTTTGCGAACAACCATAAACACAGCGATGCAGTTTGTTTACTTACCAAACAAAATGTTTACCTCGGAAGCGATCAGTTTGCTAATCCACATTTAATACGACCGTTTCAAATTTTCCACCCGAGTTTCGCCAACTAGTTAGGCTCTTACCCAACAGTTCTGATACACCCGGTATAGAACCGTATGCTAATGATAGACCCAGATATCCGATTTATGAGGCAGCCGCAAGCTTAAAATGGGAATTTATGACGAAGCAATATTCCGTAGGCACAAACCAGAAGTTTCTTTGAAATGAAAACTTTCTTTAGAAACTCCTCCATAAGTGAAACTTGAAATCTGCATAATTGACGCGAATATTTCTGGCAACTGGGAACGTTTTTCGAGGGGAAAAAAAAGACCGGAAATCCTGCGAGTATAATTATTTTCAAACGTATAATCGCCAGGAAAATTGACGATGAATAACGCGTATGCAAACTTTCTGCCTTGGGTTCAATTTCAAAGAAAGCGCTTAACGCGGTTTCTGTAGTTGATCATGTAGTCGGCAGCTTTTAACATTCGTACTTGGATGAATGTGAAACACGGGACACAAAAAACTCGCCCGGGAACGGACTGCGGTTTGCATAACATCAAATAAACACGGACTTCTCTGTGAAAGTTTCTTAAGAATAAAAAAAAAAATGCCACTTCTTCTAGTAGAAAATTATGATTCGCGTATAAACTTCACGCAGAGTGAGGCTTTATTGGCTTGCTTAACGTTGAGCTAAAAAGTGGGCAAACATTGTTGGAATTCTGGTAGACTGATTTTGTTGTTGAATTTAGATGCCATTGTTAAAATAGTTACCTGGGATTTTTATGATATACAGGTTGTTGTTTGATACGAGGAAAATGGAATCAGTATTTAAAAATGATTTAATTCGTTTTCGAATAGTAGAGAATTCTATGTATTGGTCACTAATATTTATTTAATTTTTACTTTTTACTTTTTATTTGCTATATTTGCTTTAGAAAATTTAAGAAACCAATGGCAAATTAAGAGAGACGTCAAAAATGTTACAAATGAATCAAAAAGATTTACAATTGTATTTACCTTTGTATAAAAATGATTAAATTACCTCAATAACAAAGCCTGTACCAAGTCGCAAATAAATGTTAGAAAAATAAAAGGACATCAAAAGAATTTAATTAGATTCCTCTCAACGTTTCCTCAGTGAGATATATCGCCTTTATATTTCAGTATCGGAACGAATCGCTGTAAACCGTGCCAAAACAATTCCCTTTGTCGTTCTTGTGTCAGGCGAGTACTTGGACTATGTAGGTCGTGTCTCCCTCCATTTTTACTGGGGTACTGTAGAACACTCCAACATTACATTCGCGAGTTGCAAAAACCAGTTTCGCGTTAATTACGGTTAAGGAGCATACGTATGACTCATTCTTCAACAAGTTGCATCAACATAACATCAATCGATACTTCTTTTAATTCACATCATACACTTAAGCCTTTGCGGTCCAAATTTTCTGATTTCAGTATATTTTTGTCGAACCTCAATCGACATAGGACCACAAAGGGTTAAAATCTCCAGAGACCAATCTCAACAAAACCTAAAACCTGAAATATCATCTAGTATTTCAATGCATTTATTTAAATTAAGTTCTCCTACTTGATATTCCATTTGGAGCATTTGCCCAGTCAAAAATAAAACTCATGAGTTCTTTTTTCAATTTTAAATTTAGAAACTCTATTTAGCTTCATTCCATTCGTCACTGTCTAAAGTTAAAGGTTTTCTTTTCTTCGGTCGTTTAATTCTATTTCTGTTTCCATTCTATTTGAAGCTATTGTTAGGTCAATCAATAATTCTGGCGTATGACGATTAAATACGAACAAAAAATAACACTTACCTGAATATTATCTCAATTTTAAATTTAGAAACTTTGGCTTCGTTTCATTCGTAACTATTTAGAGCTAAAAGTTTTCGTCTTTTCAGTCGTCTAATGCCATTCTTATTATTTTGAATTTAATTGCCAATTTGTTTAGATGATTATACAACATGCTTTTATATAACGTGGTTTTCCATTTGTTATCAAACGGAATGTATTTTGCACTTTTTTAAATCAATTTAACGTCTTTATTGGACTGAATTTATAATGTTACCTGGGTATACATATGAGAAGGTAAAGTGTACAGTGGAGGTGAGCTACTGATGAATCACTATCTCTGAACTTAACCTGAATGTGTTTATTTACTTAGAGATCCTCGTGTAATGTTTCGTTACTAACGTACCATGGAGCAGCCAATGCTGTTCTTAATGCTTTGTTGCGGAAGCGTTGTATTATTTCACTGTTTGGGTTTTGGCACAGCCCCAGGGCAGTCCATATGTCCAAATTAGTATTATCATAGCCTTATAGAGTCATAATTTATAGTGCGTTGGCTACGATTTATAACACAGCAGCAACGGTATCTTTCTAACTTTGACGTCCAGTTGTTTTCTTTTGGTAATAAGATAGTTTTTCAAATGAAATTTTTATTTAGATGCATACCTAAATATTTAACATTTGTATTTTTATATTTTATGCTAAAGACAACGTTCATTAATGTTGACTATCCACCTTTTGGACTCAAGAAGTTCATTTATTAAGTTAATTTATTAAAATATTTCCAAATGTAGTTTGATTCTTTGACAAAGTCATTGTATAATGTTCGTATTGAACTATTGGTCATAAATGGCTAACAATTCTTATCTAGATAAAATTTACGAATAGCGAATAAAAGATAAATGACTTTTACTTCACTAATGTTTCAATAAAAATTAAGGTTTTCATTTGTAAAAAGATATTATGTTACATTCTGAACAAATTGAAATGCGTTTGAATATCTGTTTAATGGACCAAATGTCACGGATAATTTGCATTTACGTTGTTTTCATAAGTTATCCATTATTCGAATGAAATTTTACTCGTTCCTGGTATTATCAGTGTACGTGGTTATTAGCATATTTCCTCCACGGGGAAGATCTGCTTTAAAAAGCTGATATAATACTACGCTGCCTGGTGAACCTCCAGCTCTTATGAGATTCGTGTAGAATTATTACCATCATAATTTGCGCAGAACCATCTTTCACTTAAGTAGGATTTCAGCAATGGATGATAGCGATGTGAAAGATTGTTTTTAATTTTATAGATTAAACCGATGTGTCACGCGCAATCGAATGGTAGTAGAGCATACTTTATGATCTTCGAATCTGTATTCAATTTGATTCATCGCACTTAAAAAAAATATTTTTGATGATCATCAGCGCTTTTAAGGTGTGAGGATGTTTAGAGAGAATAATTGCGCAATAAAAAATAAAATGAAAAAATAAACAAAAAGAACGAAGGAGATCGTTACCTTTCAAATTGGACAAATCAAAATTACAGTTTATACCATATTTACAGAATTGCATATCATTAATCTGCGGGATTTTACGTATTCATAGCGTGTGCAAATATGAATAACATGCTGAACGCGTATAGCATGTGTACGCTTATTATGCAAAATAAAATATTAATAACATTAGATTATTTTATGAAATATACTCTGCCTTCGGTTTTGTATGTAGTTTTCACTTTTGAGTTCAGATTACATGATAAATATATCTAAACGATCACTTACATAATACCAAATACTAAATGGATAAAAGAAGTAATTTTAATACTTATCTCACATTAATTTGGATACTAGAAAGCGTTTAATGGAATGAAGCGAAAATATTTCGAATCATATTATTTATCAGGAATAAAAAATGTTTGTAAATTGCAATGGGTTATAATTTGTTTCGATTTGGTTAGAGATGGATGAGATGTGGTTGGGAGTCGTTATGTATTGACATATCTCGTGATCAAATTTTCTTGATGAAACATCTCACGCGTTCGATCCAGGTACACTATGAATAAAAATGGAAAAGAATTAAAATAAAAGAACAGGAAAGTGCAAAAATAATAAAAATCTAGCTTTAAAGTCGCGTTTTTGCGTCACTTTGATGCGTATGAAGATGTTGAGATTAGAAATAAATGGATCACAAAGTATATGCGATGGCTCAACTTGAAAACCGTTCACTATTACTGTTTTTCTAATTCTGTTTGCACAATACAGTTTAAAAAGCGTGTTAAACATGTAAAAAAGACTTTACCTACTAATTGACAATTTCTTTGTCAAATTAGAATCATGCGAAAAATTTTCAAAATTGACAATATGTTGTAATTGGACACCTTCATTAATATATAGCTTAAAGACTTATTTTTGATACTCCGGTAACATATTTTCAAACCAAGTTACACAGAATGATTCAGAACTGGAGGTTTTAGAATTTTCAGAGAAAGGTTGAATATCAAAACAGAAACCAATATCATTCTGTTTTGAAATAACAATACCGAAACAGGAGTAACAAGACTCGACAGTAAAAATTGCCTCTATGTACAACGTACTACGATCGTTCGATTCCTGACGCTTACTAAAACCAACGATTTCTTTTTTTCCATACACGGCATTACGGAGTTATTTAAAAAATTCGCAAACCCGAGCGCTTTTCACTATGAGACCGTTTATTTCCAATGGCTGTTCGAGCGAATGTAATGAATTTTTATTGGCCCCCTCGCGTCGATTCGGCACTTGTAAACGAACGGCGCGAGGGCCTTTTTCATCGCGAAATCATTAGCAGCGATTCATCGTTTTGGTGAAGTGCGATGCATTTTTACGGGATGTGACGTCACCAGTTTGCAAAAGAACAGTGCAACACCGTCGCGGGTTAACGAACGAACGGTACGGTCCCCCATCCAATCGACCACGGGACATTTTTATTTTTAATTGGGTTACTCAAACTAATTAATTCTCGACCCCGGCGGAATCTCATTAATGTGACAGTGAAATTAACGATAGAAAAAAGCCATTGACCGGCTGAAAAGCACGTAATTTATGTGTCCGCGCGAATCCTCGCCGCGTATAAAATCGTTTTTGCGCTGCGACTACGGCTGGGTTTTTGAAAAACTGCGTTGATTGATGACGATTGATTGGCTTTGTTGCTCCCGGTCATGCACAGGGATCGGCTCTATTTTTAAACGTGTTCTTCGTGCGATTCAACGTTCGGGCGAACCGCGTCAGGGAGCATCCGCTTTGGCGGCGAACGGCTGATTTTGTATCGAAATCATAGGTACACATTTTCATGTAGAAACTGTTGCATTGAGAACGAAACAATACGTGTTACGATGGTTTACAATTCAGAATTATTAACAGGTACGATAATATTAATTTAGGGACATGAGGATTTTATAATGAAGGAAATTTTCTCGAATATTTTGTGTTAAAACTTTTTCAAAGGTCAAAGGACACCCTCATATTATGATAACATATTGTAACACTTCTTCACCAGGGAGTCTATTTAAAATCTTTTAAATTTTATTTGTTATCTATAGGAACCGATTAACTGAGTTCTTAGTTATCTACTTGCAATGCTTGGTTTGAGGATAGGAACAAGACTTTTGATATATCTAGAAAAGATATGCAGAAATTAATGTCAGCCTAGATTAATAATTACTAATGCAGTAAATCATGTTCTGAGTCGAAGACTATTTCTAATAATCAATTGTAACAGTCAATTATATTCTAATACCAGTCTAATATAAATATGTCACTTAATCCCCGAAGAAGCCTACTGCAATGCTAACGAAGCATCATAGAATCTCACTCACAGAACACGATTAGCCTCGTTTAAAATAAATTCTGAAGAACCAAACCATGAAGTCCTCAAATATCTTAATCCATAAAAATCTTAAAAACATTTATTCGCGTATTCACCGAGTCTCGTAAATTCCCAATGAGATTTTCCTAACGTACAACATGGAAAACAAATCAGGTTGTCACGTACGCCTCAACCTGTCCTTCTCCACCAAAATCACCGTCACGATACTCGTCGATCACACCCGATATCGTCGATGAGAATGATTAACAACCATACCTTACCTCGTTTATTAAAACGACGAGCTCGCAGTCCAACTCACACTGACGTCGCGCGTCGATCTTGACGTAACGCACATGAAACTCGCGAAAAATTTGCGGCCCGACGAAAAATCCACTCCCATGGGAAACCGTGATACACGAATGACTCGCCGGGTGCGACTGACAGTACCGTGTTGCTCCACGTGGGCTCCAACCACCCCACGGAACCCACACATTCGCGTGACGGAGCGCAGACGTGTCCGTAACGCACACCGACGTAACCATCGGGAGGGGGCTGCGATCATGCGCGTTGCCAGAGCTTTCTGGGATTCGAACTTCCACTCTTTTTTTCCCCCCTTTTCTTGGTAAACGCGTAATTAGCGGCAATCCGCGGCTTCGGTGGCCGATAATTGGTTATGGAATGCAATCCCTGCCGCTTGATGCTTACTTCTTACCTGATTCCATTTCCTAAATAGCTCCCAAGGGAGCTTGGGACGACGGTAACGTCTTATTGTAATGTAAGGATCGACAGTGGCTCGTTGGTGGACTTTTCCAGACCCAGTTTAAATTGATTTGTAAGAGACTGTGCTCAAATTGTGGCTAGAATTTTATCAACCCTCTAAATGTATTGCGTATTAATTCTATTTCCTAAATGGCTACCCTTGGGATCATGTCTTATTGTAATGGAAGGATCGACAGTAGCTCGTTGGTGAATCTGTTCAGACCCAGAAATTTAAAGCGATTCGTAAGAAATTGTTCCTGAAAAGACAGAGGTTAATCTCTAGTGTATATATTAATCGTATACTAAATATATTGAATTGTACGTGACAGCTCGCGTGGAAACTCTGTGGCTAAAACCATCAACCCTCTGAACGTCTTACTTTCCAATCGGACATATTTCATGAAATTGGAAGACAGTCCAAAAATTGTAACTGATAACTACCTAGCTTTCAACGAGTCACTAACACCCCTATAAAGTGGTTGATGCTATAAATTACTGATACAAAAGAAAAATAATAAGTATCTCGACAAATTTTTGAAGCTACTAGACGCCGCACCACGCTTTTCGGTAGAATCCTGGATATAAGAAGCGATCACGATTCCAAAGGCGGATGCACCGCAATTACTCGAATGGTAGTCTGCCGAAATCCGCGTGGACAGTTGGTTTAGTTCGGGTCTTGTCCTTTCGATGGAAGGTACAAGGTAGGGGCGAAGGTATGTGCAGTGTTTTAGGGGTTCCACGGCGGGCTGCTAATTACCGAGGCTTGTCTGAGTCGTTAAAGTGGCTATCGGGTCCGTTTCTTTTACCTTCAACTGGCTTCCATCTCCTGGACCATCTGCACCCTTTTGCAGCGCTGAGACTGGTCTGCATTCAGGCCAGCCACGCGAAACGAGAAAGGCCCCGTTTCTATCTCAAGCGTGTTAATTAGACGCGCCTTTGTTTCCTCAGTAGGAACTCGAATGAGGCAAATATGAACGGTGGAACGACCCTCGAATTTTGTCTTTCAGTTGGTGTCGCAACCACTGTTACAAGAATTATTTATGCCGTGGGTTGGTACGGAGGCTTCATAAGGGGGGATCAGACAGTGCTTTGAATTCGGCTGTCCTCTGCACAACCCGATGAACAATCTACTCTGAACAGTGAAGATTGACTGCAGTACCGTTTAACATAGGGCGTGTAATACACGTTTTCATGCGAATATCGTTGGTATGTGAATAAAACATGGCACGACCGACGATGGTTCTCAATTCGAAATTGTTAACAGGTACGATAATGTTGACTGGGCTACACGAGAATTTTTTTAAGTTAGAATGATACAATTTAGCGATACTATAATATTTAGAATGGATCTTCTGAAAACTGAATTTTTGATGGTGGTGTAATTTCTATGATTGTTGGTCTATCATGCAAACATTGAATTTCAACACATTCCTCTGATGGTTCGTTTTTTTTTTTTTTTTGTTGGAGTGTTTTAACAGCACTAGAGTGGTGGGTATATGAAGTCATTGTTGCATTCGTTATACTCGATTCACTGTTCATCGTCAGCGAACTCATCCCCTTTAGCGTTGGACACCTTATACCAACACAAGGAACGTGAACTATTCGAATTAATCCAATTTCTATTTCACGTGTATAATTTTACAAGAGAAACCAAATTTTAGCGGTAATAAAGTAGAACTAATGGGTCTAGACTTAACAGTGTGAAATAACATATAAACTATTCTAAATTCTGAATTCTGATTATTAATATGAATGAAAGGCTGGAAAATTAATTGAATGCTTTACAAAAGCCTGATCAGTTAGAATTTTACTTTTATTTTTAAGGAAAATTGGCCTTGCATTAGATGTATTTTATTCATATTTGTCAAAGTGCAATGTAATACAACGTAATACAACACAGAAAAATAAAAGTAACGATTGTTTCTATAATGGCACAGAAATATTCTAAAGCAACCGAAGGAACAATAAAACTGTTGAATATCTGTTACAATGTCGATCATAGTTGCTTTCTATTTCTGTTTATTTTTGCTTTTTGAGTTCACTCACGAGTCTCTCTGCCAGTTCAAAATCGTGTGGTTTAATTTAAGCTTCGCCTCTACATTTCCTTTTCTCTTTCCCTCCCGCCGCAAACATGCATACACGTGATGCTTTGTCAAAGTTACGTAGTCATGTGTCCCTTCCCCGAAATGGTTCGTTAATGAAATATTTATAAATTGGATTTCGTACCGACGTCCATTCATTGTCGCCAACATTTGACAAAACTGTCATGACATTGCATTTGCGACGGTACATTGAGCCTCTAAAGACGGGAATAGTTTAGTGTTACCAACGAGCTACTCAATTTCTTGGTATCTTCGAGACAATAGTACGAATATTGGATAAAATACTGTATGTATATTTGCCTGCTTGCTGCGATAAATGTTCATTATGGAATCATAACGTTTTGTTCGTAAATATATCTCTATTCCGTTAAAGTATAATTTTCGAACCCTTTAAAATTACTTTGAAATATTTTCTATTAACTTAAAGCTTTAAGGTCTAGCTTAAAATTTTTAGTAAATCATATTTTCCTCGTGTTCATTATGTTTACAGAATTTTAAAAGTAACTCAAAGTTTCCGTTTCAGGTAAACAATTTAAATGTATCTTTGAACGATTTGTAAAATGAAAAGAAGAGAGGCCACCCAAGCAATTTTGTTAAATTTAAAATTAAAACACATAATGATGGAAAGCATGCAAATAAGTGACTATGAAGTTATTTGGTAATCTTTTAGTATAATACATTACATGTTTACAGCAGAATTATTATTATAACGAATTGAATCTCGTAGCTGAATTATATTCGTATCCGACTCAAATTTCCTAATAGTCTCAACAGCTAATTGTTTCGAACGTCGGATAAACACAGCCCTACACCGTTGTCAGAATACATTCCGATAATTGGCGAATCAGAGATAGCTCTAGACGTCTCAGAGCATGCTTCTTCAGGTACTAAATCATGCAAATACTAATAATGGCACGGACGAGGCTTCGGATAATTGAACTGTAAACATCCAGCTAGTTCTTGGGAAGGAGTTTGATGGTGGGCTCAGTCAGACTGCAACCTCCAATGGAGGTGGAGGACGAAAGAGCGGGAACATGGCGAGCGAGAGGAAGGGAAAGAGGTGAGGGTTGAGTCGAAGGAGATGAAGATTTCCCCAGTTTTGTGACTTAATATCTCCGCGTCCTTTCGTGTCAGGAACGCGTCTTTCCTGACTGAAATAAGAGGCACGTGGCATTAACTACGCGATTAGGAACGAAATTTCATAGTAAATGGTAGAACTGCGGTCTGCCGCTAAGTCGATGTTAGTAACGTTATTTGATTATTCAAATTCGTGCGTATTTGCTGTTGCAAAAAGAAATTCTGTTTCGTACATAGATGACGCGTTGGAGATAAAAAAATAATTTTCTTGAAAAGTTTAGGCTCGTCGCATAGTGTCTGTGTTACGACCAGCCCTCGATTCCCCTTGACGAATAAATCTGTTCAGTGACGACTTTACAAATTCATGAAATCGTATTAAGAGAGAGGAGAGAGCTCGATCAATCCGATTTTCTGCTTTATTGCAATTCAGGGGAATTTGAACCCATTAGTAATACCCTCGATCGATTAATCGGCCAGGCAATTCAAGGATCTACGGAAGAGTCAGGCAAATGAAGGTGAAAAAGAAATCAGAAGAAAGGGGACGACAGGGCTGAAAAGAATCTCTCTTTAGGGAGAAGAAAAACTCGGAAAACGAAACCCCGGTATAATATTCCGGGAAATTCCGCAAATCGATGGAAGGAACGGAAACGAGCGAAAGGAAGAAACAAAAGGGGAGGGGAGGAGGGAAGAGCGAGAGGAAGAGGAAAAGTGGAATGTTTCTGTGCTCGTTAAAACGCGCAGCTTCAGCAACCATTGCAAAATGCAAGAAAAAAAGGCTCTCCCATTGCGGAACGTGACGCACTATCATCTTCCTTCAAATTTTTATAGAATAACTATTGCTACGTTACTGTTTAAAAAGCTACGCCTTTTTTTTTGTCTTGTATCTCTCAGTTTTAAACGGTACGAATCTAATTTAAAATATAAGTAGAAGGGATAACAGTTTCAAATAATTCAAACATTTAGTTTCAGCAAATTTTATTTAATACGATTAAGCTCATCTGTCATTGGTTCCTCCTCGATTCGAGCAGCAGAACTGTGCAGATGATGGATGTATCCTCGCATAAGATACACAAAACCAACCCGCGCAGCTTCTTCCACGGCACATTTCGCGATTTCATCCGACGATGGCTTCCATAAATACGTGTAATATTTTGCTCGTGGAGTTGTCAACGATCAAAATACCGTGAAGAATCGTAAATATGGTACCAGGGAATATATTACGGTACGGCTTGAAAGAAATCTATCGTTCACGCTACATCAATCACTTCGTTGCAGCATGAAACGTCAATAACGTTCCTGGTGTAATAACACGATTTACACCCGGCTGAACATTTAAAATGGACGATATGAATGTTGATTCCAGGTTTGAAATTATGAAACCGTTTCGCTCTATTACCATTATGCTTTGTATAAAATAGTATCGCACAAGAAAGAATAAAGTTGTGTTCTGTAATTTTTTACCAACTTGTAGCGTTAATTATTTTGAAATATAGGAGACCGTATGTAAGACATACGAGATTCTATTTGTCATCGAATATGTCCCTTTCTATTGACCTTTATTCGCGTAAAGTGCTACCCCAAATCGCCGGAAGAATCAGTAAAAGGAGGGAGAAATTGGTTTGGGAAGATCTTTGTGATGCATCAAGAAAGAGATTAAAGTGCTGTTATCCCCCTGTTTTACCGGCGGAAATGAGCTCCCGAAATTGATCGTATACCGATACTTTGGAACTTTATGAGGAAGTCGATGAGGTCACCCTTGATATTGACCACTACACAGAGTATCCCGTTTTGCTGGACGTGTGCAAATATTTTCGATATTACCAGTAATATCAAAAATGTAATAGAGGATACTTCACATCTTGAACGTTTTTAAATATTAATGTCACAGGGGAATTAAAGAATAACATTTTCAATTTCGATTTAAATAGAATATGTAAACTAATCTTGGTTACCCCTACAAATGTTCCATGTTTCATACATTTTAAAACATTAATGTCATGTGGAATAAAGAATTGGTTTATGTTGTCTCCCGAAGAGTGATCGAGCACTATATTTCCCCCACGTGCTACATGGATCACTGATTTTATTATAGGTCGAGTCAGTGATATTAACGTTGACACTTGGTCACAGTGCCCTACCCAAAATGTAAGATGCATTAATATTTATTAATTAATACTTTTTAAATACTATCCTCTTTGGTTAATTCATGTATTAGTTTACATTTAATCTTACTCGTTTATATTTTAGACATGCATATAATTAATTAAAATAACGCCTGATTGAATTGTTCTTGAAGAAGGTCAAAGTAAACTCTAATATCTTTCAGTCCCAATCCTCTCGATATATTCTATATTACTATTATTAACCCTGTAAGGACAGAGTTAAAAATATTTTACGTAACACATTTTTATTGTTACAAATTATTTAAAAATATGCGTATAAATGAAATGAGAAGAAATCAGTAGGCACTTAAAAATTAATTTAAAATTTGTGGTTAGCCTTGAATGGGATATTTTTAATATGATCATATTTAAAGTACGAATACGTAATGTTAGAATGTTAAATTGACTAGAAAAAGATGTACAAACCACTACTTTTCTTTCGAGAATAAACAATATTATATCATAGAATAATTTTCACACAGTGTCAAGCGATCCGGCAAGCGATCAAGCAGTCTCGAGTTCTCTCTTTCAAGATTAATTCCACCATTTTCCCCTAGTTCTCTCACGGAAATTAGTTCTGCGGAAACGCTGTTCGTCTTCGCATGTCCGTCTCACGGATCGACGATTTTACGAGGACAGGATCGCTGCGTCATTGACCGTTGTCGTCGAAATTCGAATGGGCAAACTTGACTGCTGCCAACGGCGCAGTTAACCGACTCCCCCATTTGTTCCAGAACTTGGTGAATATCAGATCGACTGACGGGGGTGAAATCGCCCTGCAATTGGAGCCACGATAACTGCTCTTCGCGAAGACTTTCAGAGGTCAGATAAGACGATAACCGTGAAAGAGTAGCTCCCCGTTCGCCTCTTTTGTCAGACAATGGTATGAAAAACTGGACATTCGTAAGCGTATGTGACCGTGAATGTACTCGATGATCGATACTTTCGATCTGTGAAAAATATTCAACTTCTAAAGCCGAAATTCGAGAAATTTGGGAATATTACACATTGAACTGAACTCTCTATATCTAGATCTAGACGTTCTTTCGATTGCAGGCGTCGAATATGACTCTTCTTCCTTCGAAACAAGAGCACTGTTTCACTATTATCATTAAATGCCATGTGTGTATCGAGCAGGCGTGCTTTAAACCTTTTAAACTTGTGCAGGGTGCAACATGCCATTCCAGTGGCGTGTGTAGTAATGGGTTAGAAAAGGCTCTTAGCAGGCGCTTTAGGTGGGCGTTTTCGATCACGATGTAGTACCTTTTAACCTCGGAAAAGGGCAGAAAGTACATCTACCACGTATCTTTTCCTCTTTCGTTTCTTCTTTCCATCGTTTCTTCTTTTCTCTTATTTACCTTCGTTTAAAGCCTTTCCCTTTAACTCATTCTCCCTTATCCGGCTCCCTTTCCCTACACCTTTGCTCTCTCATGGTAAATAAAACATGTTAAACAATGTGAATTTCCGACAGTGTTACATACCACTCTTTCTACCTTCAATTAAAATTTGTTTCATATTTATTTTTGGCGATACTAATTGTGCGATACATTTGCACGTAATTATTATGACGAATTCATCCTGCAATTGCAAACTGTACCGCAAAATGACGTTCTCCTCTCCTTCTAATTGGTGTAAGGGATTACAGTCGATTTATCTTTAACTCGTTCGTAATTTGCGCTCGTAAAGAAGGGAGATATGAACCGAACGGAACAGAAAATACCGAAGGCTGACGCTTTAAGTGCATTCGATCGGTGTGTAATAGCTTTTAACTACGGAAACAAAGAAAGGTACGATTACCACCGACGTACTCTTTCGTTCTTCTCCCTTCTTCACTTTCGCGTCTCTTTTCGCTCCTTTTAACTCCTACTCCTCGAGCTTTCGGCACAAAGCTTGCACTTGGCACGCATCCCAAAACTCTCAACGACCGACAGTGGAGATTGTCAGGTGTTCTCTGAATGTGACCTAATATTTTGCACAGAGCACAACTGATATCACCGTTGCACCCGCGATTGTGGGGTTTCATTAAAAAACGGAACATCTGTTCGCGTCTAACGCTTCCTGTTACATCTGTTTCGCCGGATAAAACACCAAGGGAGTTTTCAGTTAGAACAAACTCGTACAAGTCACTTTTCAATTGTTAATTAAACGTATGCTGTGGCGTATTTAATTTATTATAATTTTCCACTACATGAAAAACGACACAGAACGGAAACTTACATTTCCAATTTTTTCCTCTAAAATAGGAAGTTACAAATTGAAGAAGAACAAGTCCAAGTTTTTCATGTAAAGGAAAGGAAGCAAGAAGTTACAAGAAAAGAGAAACGGATTCTAACTTTTCATTTAACTCGAGACGTCTCGCGAAAAGGACATTTAAATGGCGGTAACATTCCCCAAGTTCAGTGCTTGATCAGCAGCCAATATAGAATTCAGCCAGAACCTAAAAATGTGCACGAAGAAATATGTATACCTCAAGCGTTGCAGCCTCTTTATTCGATGTAAAACGACGATCTTGGCACCCTCGCCGCACGAGTTTCTCCACCTTCTCGATCTCCCATGCAAGGGAACCCCGTCGTTCGGTGTAAAGAAAATCCATGGCGGGTGGTCCCGGCTTCCGGTTTTTCTTCGTCGACCCCCATTCACATTTCCTGCAAAACTGTTTTCCTGGCAACGGTCTACCGTCGGAGCGATTCCTCGGTGCGTTCGCGAGCGTCCATCATCCCCTTTCTTCGCAGCGGGGGCGCGAAGTACGCCCTTCGATGGAACCAGCCACTTCGACCTCCTCAAATTGCAGGGACGCGCTCTCTCCAACCAGAATAATAGACTTATAATAGATCTCGTTCACGGTTGACAGATCAGTGTTGACCACACCGCATCGGTTGTCATTTTGATGTCTCCAAACTTCTTGCAGTTTTGTTCTTCTTCCATGACATCTTCGATAGACCCTTTCTTTAAACGAGTTTATCTACACCTCTGTTTTCTTCAAGTAAACTATCGCAATTAACATATTTTTGAAGTACCGAGATGTCTCAAACATTTTTTGCAGTCCATTCTTTCGCAATGGCAGTTTTGAAAGATTCTCCACCCTCCCCCCCCCTCCCTATAAAAAACTACAGAAAAAATAATAGTCACGAAAGAGTCTTAACAAAAGACAATGTAACTCTTTCTTATATGTATTTAATGGAAATGCACGATTTGATACGGGAGTCTGGAAGCAACAGATGCAGCTATGCAAACTTTTAGAATATGCATTTTTGCCTGCAATTTTAGTCGCTCGTACCTCACATGTTCATGTCCACGAAGGCACGTACTGAGCAGAAGTCATCCAACTCCATTTACATGTATTTTAGATCCGTCTCTCGCGTGGATTTATAACCTGTAAAACTATTTATAAGTGCCTGCGGAATTTCCGTGCACATCGTCCTAAGGATTAGTACCCTGCGCCTGGAAGCTGGAAATATGGTTTCCTGTGCAAGGGGAATGTGGTAGCACTAATAAGACGAATGCGGGCAATGTCGAACAATTTTTGCTTAGTTGAAGACCTTCCAAGGCTAACTGAAAAGTCTTATCCAATACGATTCACAATTCTATCTGAAGGATGCAACTAGCAGATAGTAAATACTATCTTCAATGATTCTAATTATTTATGTAGACTAAAGTGTAGTTAACACTCAACTACGATTCCTTATTAATTTTTCAATTTTTCATATTATAATTCTATTTACCATTCACTTTTGCAAAATGCAGAACTTTAAAACGATGCGAATTATGTAATTTCGAAAAGTATGGTATACTATGCATAACTATGTTACGTAATTATGAAAAGTAATAATCTTTACTTTTCCCTGTATTCCTTTTTCAAACTGACTATCAACGCGTATAGCAAGTCACTTTCAATTATGAGAGAAAAAACTCTAACGTGACACATCACACCAGCCCAAGAGATTAACATCCGGGACATGTTTCAGGATTTAACTTTTTTACGAAATCGGATTTGCTTCGTTTTGAATATCTGGCACTGGACATGGCAGATCCAACCAAACGGAAATTACCGTGGTTGCTTTCACGTGGATTTATACCCCTTGGAAAGTAGTACGTCTAGAAAATATTAATCCGAAGTAATGTATCGAATCTAGTTGATGCCGCGGTTCAAGGCTGTTGAACGTACGCCAAACACGATGCAATCGCTTTAACTCCGCGCATCGTACCTCGCGCATCGTATCGTGAACCGTTCGTTGCTTCGTAAATACTAATAAAAGTGCGAGGGGATGCGGTACGTCTGAAATAAATTGAACCAGCCGCGGACACGAAGCCACTCCTGAGGAGCATTCGCGTAAATTTCGGATGCTGACTAATCATGGTTGGAAAGTAGTCGAGTAAACGTGAGAACGTTCCACTCGCTGGTGACGTTGCAAATTTTTCTGTAAACGTCACCAATATGCTTTACTCCATTAATCAAAATTTTAATTTATATTTGAGAAAAGTAAAGGCCATTATTTCTTTTATTCAATGAACACCTTTATTCGTGTCTTCATTATTCATAATCCACCCAAATTTTTCAAACACGATCATAAGAAATACATTCCATCAAACGATTACAATCTCGCATGTTCGGTAATGGTTCCATTTACCTTATACGTGTAACGAAAAGGAGATCCTTTACGATGCCAAAACTGATATTATAGCCGCCATCTAGATAGTTGATGATGTTACTATCTCTGTATCAAACCCTTATTATAAGAGTGTATAAACCACAGCTGCTGTGTGTCACCTCGTTACCGCTCGCTTTCGAAGGTTGTTAAGAGTAGATAATACGCTGCACTCCTGGGACTCGAACACTACGTGGCGTGGCTGTTCCGACGGGTCTAATGTTGCTTTTATCGCGACGATAAATCAAAATGCTCAACCAAAAGCCGAATTACTTTGCCGTGAACAACTACGCTGACGGAAAATGAATACAAATGGTGGTGACTTGGGGACGAATAGCCTTTGCCATGGAACTTGCTATCGTCGCAGCTCGTTTA
The DNA here is from genome assembly GCF_026283585.1 of Hylaeus volcanicus. Taxonomy (NCBI): domain Eukaryota; kingdom Metazoa; phylum Arthropoda; class Insecta; order Hymenoptera; family Colletidae; genus Hylaeus; species Hylaeus volcanicus. The sequence goes on from NC_071980.1 coordinate 23,265,259, forward strand.
CCGTTTGCAAAGGAATCCTCGTGAATGTACGTTCCAACCCCCAATTTGTTTACTTTTCAATTAAATTCGACGTCGTATTAATTAATCCTGCCACATTAAAGCATTAGATACAATTCATACATTTTCATAAAAACAACTGTGATGTTTATCAATTTTTACGGTTCTTTTTTACTGTTGGTTACTTTATGAACAAGTGCGTGGAGTTGGAAAGTTTATAAATTATCATTAGAATGGTAATTCTCTTCTATTTTTAATTTGACTGGTTAGTTAATATGTTGTAGTCGATGCTTTCCTAATTTCTAGATATCGTAGGTTTAATAATTTAAGTACAAAACAAATTTAATAAATTTTGCATCAAGAGAAAACACACGAATGCTCTAAAATAATAAAATTTAATTAAGAATGTATCATTATTTAAACATATAAGCTTTCAATTACAATACCAATCTCGGTTAAAAATGTCAAAATACACATCCCGCAATTAATTGCGTTCGCGCAATTACACGGATGCAACGTAATGATTCTTTAGTAATCTTTTACGAGCAATAGTTATTAAGTAATATAATTTCAAGAAGGATGATGTATAATATCTTGTTATTACAGCAGTTTAATAAATTAAAATAAAAAAAGTAAGAGTGAACACGTAAAACTTCTCTTTTATAATAATACATATATAAGCTACAAGCATGTTACGAGTAACGTTTATATCGCCCAGCAATTACGCAACGTGGTAGAAATTTCGATTACACCTAAGACAGCGTGAACGATAATAGCGGACGCTGGCAAGTTTCTTCTTTATTAACCGAATCGAAGTTCCGTTCATTATTCATGAAATCGTTGATCGATGCCTGTATACTTTATTGTGCCACAAACGGTAAGTTTCGTAATACGCAAGGGGCCGATATTGAAACCTTGAATAGAATCTCTCGCTGCACTTTGACGAAACTACTTAGAAGAGCCATATTAAAGATCGAACGTCTTTCAAAGGTAGAAGAATACGAAATAATTCCTTCGTCTAGGGGTGTATAAGTACACAATGGACGTAAAAGTTTTTCAAACAATAGAATCATTCAGCCTCTCCTGGACATCTTCCCGGACGGTCAATGAGTGCTCGACGTCCCCTAAGTACTGTGTGCCCAACCGTGGTCTACAGGTCACCCCAAATTACGTGGACCCATTTCCAGGAGTGCTCCTATTTACGCCAATACCTCTGTGTACACCATTTCACAATTGTTTTAACAAAAGTCGTGGATGCAATTTCGTGAAGGGTGAATTAAACATCTAATCCACGAGAAAACAACAATTGAAATTTCTTTTACAGGATGGAGGCTCTGATAAATAAGAAACTTCTTCGATGAAAATATTTAATCATGTCATATATAGATTGGCGTTACGTTTAACTCAGTTAAATGCCACTTATTTATTATTCTTATTAAAACATCTCTTCTAATACCACATCTCTTCTATTCTAATTACTATCATCTTTGTTTTCTTCATCTGTAAATAATTTCTCTATAACTTCCACGATACAACTTCCCTTAGAACACCACATCTCTTCTAAGCTCCCAGCTGTCATCCTTTGCTACCAAAAATCTTGGAAAGCCTCTTTTCCCTTGACAGAATTTTAAAAAACAAATAGAAAGATCCGCAGGTACCCGTCGCATTTGGAGCTCTTCTAAAAGCCGATCTTTCACAAATATTGTATTAAGGCAGAGGGGAGCGTGTAACGAGACGTCATCAAAAATAACTTTCGTTGGGAAAAATTTCAGCCGTCGCTTTTCCAGCGACGTTATTACCAGGGAATAATTTGTTGGCGACGCACCGCCATAAAGTAACGTGCCATAAGAGCTGAAAAAAGTATCCCTGGATTCTAATATCGGGAGCAAGCAGACGTTTCGGTTCCCGTCGTCATCCCTGGGCACATAAGTTCGATACCGTGCGCCGTGCCTTCATCGAATCTTCGTCGAACCAATATATCCCCGTGGCTCCATTCACGTAGTGATAAGCTCTGCCTGTATTCATGTGTAAATACTCCTTTCTTCTTCTTATATCTTCCTCGGTCTTCCTTCGCTCTGTTACAGACGTTGCCGAGAGTTCACGACTGAAACGAGCTTCGCTCTCCTCCGGGATAACAGGCCGGTATTCGGTGTTCCATTATTTTCTTCGACGGGTATACTTCGATTGTTTGCTTCCCCCAATGAAATTGCAAAATTACTTATCCAGAATCGAATTTCGTGCTTGCTGTGAGACCTTCGATCACGAGATTCTCTCGTTGAATATTTAACATGCAAAGGAAATTATTTACCTCTACTTTGTAACAACTACGAAATCGATCAATTATTTATTTATTATTATTATTATTATTATTATTATTATTATTATTACAGAAGAAAATGATATGACTTTAATTATATCCTCTAAATAAATTTGGAAAATATTGGATTGAGTTTGAATTTGGATATATATTTATTGAATTCCCACAACCTTTCCACTTTTTAAGAGATGCTATTTGTTTTCAACTATTTCAACATATTCAACGACAAAAAAGTTTGTAGTTTAAATTTACGAAATAACAAAGGAACGTCCGTGCAAGTACTCATCGGTGATTCAGGCACGAAGAATTCCATGGCCACGAATAAAATATTTTGTGTCTCTTATTTCTCTCGTTTCTATGTAATTAAAGTATACGTATCATGTTTCTACTCATTTAGCAAGACTTTTTACTCGTAAAATTCATTATAAAAGCGAAAATATTCGTGGAATTGAAACCCATGTGCTTCGTCGACTCACGCGGCAGAAAAAACTAACTGTTCTTTTCTTAGTTTATCAATTAAACTTCTAATCCTCGAGATTAGAATCTAGCTTGACGTCCGGCGAGTTTAATATCCTCTGCATTACCGTAAGTATAGAATTTCCTTGCCACACACAATAATCCAAAAGCGATCGCGTTACTTATTCTCCGCTACGCATCATTTTCGTTTTCAAATTGTTATATACTCGAACAAAAAATAGTTGCAAAAATATCATACCGAAAGTAATTATAATCGAAAGAACTCTCTACCTTCAATAAATCGAATCTAAATTAAGCCTCGATTTTTGTTGATTTAGTAGAGTCTCGTTAATGCCGACGATTACGAGATGTTCGTGGCATGATCCGCAAAGTCAGCAACGAGAGAAAAAAGGAACGCGCAATACGTTACAGACACCGCGGGCTGCCGTGAGAATAATTTGAGGCAATTATAATAAAATTTCTTGCCGGAGATAAACTTGAGAAATTAAAAATCTGATATAATGCCCCGTCGTAATAACGGCTAGCTGCGCTTTCATCATTTAAACGGAGAGTCTCGAACTTCGTATTAACATTACATATATTAAACGTGTTCTCGAACACCTTGTAGGTATTCCACGTGTCTGGAAATTACGCGTAAGGGGGAAACGCACGTAAAGTGACACACACGACGAAAAAGAAAATTAATGTTCGACGAAAGTTATAAATTAAATAAACTTTTTCAAGCCTTGCAAGTTGTTTTATTTATTGATCAGAATTAACATTTTGGCACGAACTTTTTGTGAACTTGTGCCAATTAACGAATACGAATTATGGTTTCAATCATTTTTTTATAATACGTGCTGGGAAGAGTATATAAATGAGCAATAATGAGTATTAAATTTAAATATTGAGGATTTGTACGCTTTTATAATTATGTTTCTAGCATAAACCTGTAATTAATAATAATAACTGTATACTAAACTGCATACTAAACTGTATACTAAATTATAAGTATATTATACATTGTCATAATTCCTACAGTATGGTTTAAAAATATTAATCGATATTGCAGACGTTGAAAATATATGCTCTAAATTGACGATGTCTGCCAATGGAAAAAAGAACTCGTCGATTTAATTTGACATCCGCGGGTCTGTTTATTTGAAATATTTTAATTATTAATATTATATATCTCGTCGAATAGAAAATTGCGAATGTCCTTTTGCCGTATAATCCGCGTCATTCGAGAAGAAACAAACGAGAGGACGAAATTCAATTCTACCTTCTCTCGTTTTCTCTCTCTTTCCCACCGACTCTTTTCATTCTCCTTTTTCTTCGATGAAATCGTTCTCTCTGAGTGTACCCGTGGAAAAAGTGCAAGACGGCCGTGAGCAGCGGCTGAATAAAAACGCAAGAAAGGCTCGTACCTCGTTTACGTTAAACGTAGCCACCCACGACGAAACACACGAATTTATAATTTGCATTAACTCGGAAAACGAAAGTAGACGGTGCGCCGGGGAGACCGTCGCAGCCGTGCTGCAGTTTTTTAAGGTCCCTGAATTATTGCGAAAGCTGGGAGTTGTATATTCGAATCGGATTCCACTCGCACGAAGCCGCATACGTGGATGAATTGGCATTTTAACTTATTCAGGGACGGAGCACGGTAGAACATCCATTATGTGAATCAATTGGGGGACAAAAGTGGTCGGATAAGAGAATTTTCACATAATAGAACAACGAGTGGTTGGGGGTAATTTTACTTAATGCTTAAAGGAACGTGAAATAAAAGGAGTATAAATTATTTGGTGGTTACGTTGCACATAGAGTATCAAATATGAAATAGGTGAATATTTAACATTATATATCTACGAAACTGCCAAGTTAGAAATAAATGGTTTCATTTAAAAGTGTCATGGTGATTCTGATTTTTGCTGAAGAAAATTTTATTTACTATTTCTCATGATATTCTGGTTCAAAATAGATATTTCAAATAATAATTCCAGTTCCAAGCATAAAAATGTTTCTTAATATTACTTCTTAGCATGAAAAGGTTCCTTATGTTTCGCACGTGATAAAGAAATTCTAATTCTAAACATGGATTCAGCATAAGCACTATACGGAACACCTGTTATTGTCTGAGGGGTGGATTTTGCTGTCGAGTAGTGTAATTATCCATGTGAGGAAACAGGAGTTCGTGCCACGTAAGGAGCCCGACGCTGAGGGTTAAATCCCAGGTGGAAACATTTCCTATGATTACGTTAAAGCGAGTATTCACTGGTTTCACGTATGTGGAGTTACGTAATGCGGCTGGAGCTCGAACAGACCGCTATGTTCCAAAGGAGACGAAAGTCGGTACGAGATGAAGGCGCGGCTATATGTACAACGCAAGATTTTAAAATGGAATTCGCATTTTTATGAAACCTCGGTGGTCTGCAATTTATTACTTCGACACAAGCAAGGCACGCCCATTTTTCCCTTTCCTATTTATTTCGTGTAATATCACTGTTTCATTGTATTGTATATACTTTGCCATTGAATGTATTAGTTCTTAGAAGAAACAATTTTTTAGAGGTAAAAAGTACAATCTTCAAAATATTGTACACGTATGTAGGTCATGAAGTGTTTGTTTCAACTAAAATTTGTACATTTTCAAGGTGGATGAAGTTTTAGGAAATCGCACAAATTGAAGGATATGAAGAATTTATATCTCTAAATTGAATTTAATTCAGTAATGTTTCATGAAATATTCTGAGAGGTGACTCTCAGTCACCACTAGGTTTCACGCAGTAAATCTACCAGCGATAATGTTTCTTTGGGTTTAATTTTTTTGAAACTCGAAGTGTTAATAAATTTAACAATCGGGCTTCGAGATCAATCTAAGCTTAGCATTCGTGGCAATGGAATGCTAAGAAAGCATCGCGAGTTGCTGGTAGATACCAGAAAAAAACGCCTCGAGTGCAAAGGGTGAAGTACCTAAAATTGAATCATTTCCTACCGCCCTTCTTTTACGATGTCTGAGGTATCCATAAAAACGGTTTACCGCTGCGAGATAATCGTTTTTATCGAAACTATGCGCCGGCGAATATTCGGAGGTCTTTCCAGTTTTCATCAAAACTATTCTGAATACATTAAGTCCAACTTCCGCCCCGGTCTCGAGTCTAACCCGCAAGAGAAATAAGAATCCCGGAAGAAAAGAGAGGAGCCACGGGGTGGAGAGCTACTTCGAAGGCGAGCGAGTTTCAGCGTAATATTCGGGATACTCGGAGATATTTTCAAAGGATGGGCTCGTGTCCAGCAGCGGAGAAGGAGAACGAGGGAACGAGCAGGGAGTGGAACCGAGATGGCAGACACAGACATCGCGTCCCGATCTCTATTCTGCTCTAGGACCTCTCGATGGCTCCTCTCGTGTGTCCACACATGGACTCGTCTCTGCACATTTCTGAATACACACGATCGCATTATACATACCTACTTACGCATGCGTACCTGTCACTCTGTATCGCGTGTATTCCCATTTCTTTGCTCCTTTCTTTCCACCTCGTCTGTCTAACTCAATATACGTACGCCAATTCACGAATAAAAATTAATGCGTTAATCACGCCCTTGTGCTGTGAGCTGTTCATCGCACAAATCGATTAACTCCATAAAACAAAAAGCTGAGAATTTCGATGAAACAATGTACATTGTTTTCTAAAACTCCTTTTATAATATAAATTCAAATATATATTGGAAAATGTTCTTACAAAATAGGGAAAATTCTATTGAAAAAAAAAAGACTATACAAAGTGACTGTACCAAGTGCTTTGACATTTAAATTTCAGATTTGTCAAAAAGTGGAGTTAATCGATTCGTGCAAGACGGCTCGTATGTGCTAGGAAGACTGTGGAAAAATAATAAGGAATATTATTGGAGTATTCCCATTTTCTTGGTCCTTCCTTTCTTCCACCAATTCATGAATAAGAATTATTGGTATGATAACTGCATTTAGAAGTAATTAGGGAATGGCGCTTTAGGAATGAAGCTGTTCGTGACACAGACACCTGCTAACCAAACAATTATTTGAACACCTGCTTTGCGAATTTCCATGCAGTTGGAGTGCCGTGCAATCGATTAGTCTGATACTCCAAGTTCAAGTGCAAAGCGTTTGTGAGATATGCATGAAACGACTATACTGCAACGTAGAAGTTAGTATAAAATTAACAAATACGTAGAATATATAAGTATAATTATAAATAAACTTCGTTTAAGGAATTAACCCAATTCAATTTCAAAAATCTTCATTTTGTATACATGCTAAATTACTTGGCATTTCAAACTAGCAAAGCAAATCACTTGCCTCTAAGATCAAAGAAGCTAACAAATTCTGAGCACCATGAAAATACGAAGATTTTCGTCTAAATTCAAATCAACAAAAGCATAATCAAACATTTGCTATCGTTAGATCGTAAGTCCTATTATTTCAACAGAATCCCAGGAATAACCCCAGGAAACGAAACATGAAATTTTCTTTTTTTCTTAATAGTCGAGCACTCCAGCGGTCAATCGTCAGAAACTAGATGTATACTGTGTTATAAAGGCTTGCAATCGAGCATTTCACAACTGTCTAAACCAGCTCTCTTTTTCCCTTTCTACCAATTTCCCTGTCCTCCGCTCATCTCCTGTTTCTCCTTTCACGTTTGTCGGAGGCAATGACAGGATATTAAAGTAGGAACAGCGAGTAGACTGCAGACTGTAAATATCCGGTGGAGCTCGAGCTTGCTCGCAATGAACAGGTTGAGCCAACGAGGTTGGACAAGGCAACCAGGAACCTCCGACGTCTCTCTGAAAATGGGAGTATTCCCTCTGCTTCTCCTTGTTGACGAAATTCTCGATCATACTGAAGTCTATAAACGTCACTTGCCCCTACGCAATTGCTTCTCTGTTCGAAGCGATTTTTCTTAAGTATATCACACATAACACTTTTAGGTGAAGGATATAACAATGATTTAAAATATTTGAAGAACAGCCATGAATTTGATGAAGCTCGAGTTCAGTGGGTTCTCCAGCTTCTTAATCAAGTTTGAGGATATTTTTATTCATTTTGATTTATTTTTATCTCTGAAAATTACCTTCATATTGAGATATAATTTTAAAAGGAAATTAACTTCACATATTTGCTACTAATTATTCTTTTTTCCATCACCGCTTACTTTCTTAGTTTCCATTAATTTTCAATATAGGTTAGCGTAAACATCTGCAATCTAATGATAGCAAATACTCTTCGTCCTTTTTCGTGCGTTCGACGCACGCTTCCACCTGCCGTGTTATCAGGTTTTCCTCTTCTTCGCTTCATTACGAAGTTTGTCCAACTCCTAACCTGCTAATCAAGGCATCCAATTTCTGTATCCGGAGACGGGAATCATCCAAATACTAACAAGTTTCAGTTTCTCGAAGAGAGCCCATTAGAAACCAGAATTACAAGGTACGGGAGTAAAAATCAACTTGAATTCTATCTCTAACGATTCCTAATCATCCTACAACTCTCATACCGAACGACTTCGAATGCCAAACGACGGCCATATAAGATTGTACATCTCTCTGGAATAATTTTTGTACAATTTCTTTAAATAACAGTAAAGGCCAGCTACAGTTGTACTAGCAACTAGTACTTTAATATTACCGCTATTTTTAAATAACTGGAAAAGGTATTGTTAATAAAATATCTGTGAAAGTGAGACAGACATAATGTGGTGACAATCGTATGTTTGTAAACACCAGCAAAAAGAAGAATTTGCATATTTCATACATGTTTTATAATTTTTGTATTTGGTATATTTTAAGTCAAACACACGAGACAATAACAAATACTAAAATTAATTCACGAAAACATATTTATGACAATACGCAAACGGATGTCGTATAACTGCATTAAATTGACAGTACAGTATGAATATTGAAACAGCAATTTCGCGATTCTCCCGTGAAATTCATTTAAAAACCATAATTAGATCGCGAGCCGTGCAATGATAGTCAAATCTAGCTAGATTACTATTATTTCGTAATCGTGATTCCGACAGAATGTTTCCAAGAGTATCAAAATGTATAACAAGCAAAATTGGAACAGTTCAGCGTATTATAATCGTGCGTTATTAGCCAATTTACTGAATTTTTGGGTTATACTACATACGAAATACAGATCAAATTTATCATTTGAAATAGTAGTATTTTAAACGAGTCCAAGCCAGGCACCAAAGAAGATCCGTAAGTTCCTTATCGCGACAGTTGCAATTTAGGGATAGGGATAAAAGTGCAGGAAAGGTTTCCGACGAGGTGCACGCGATTGCACGTCACCAAGTATGATAAAAAGTGACGTTACACGGCTCTCATCCGTCGGGCTGGAATAACTGAAGCCTCGTTTTGTATAAAAACGTTTCGTACTGTTAGCCGCTTTTCACGTTGTTAATCCGGATTAAGAAACTAGACAGGAGACATCGCGTCTCGCAAACTGTGGCACCGTACAGGCGGTGAAATAACTGTGGCCAGGAAAAAAAGGAATAGATCTAGTCGCGGGATTCTCTATAGGCAGACCTGTCGAGATGTTCTCGCGAAAGTGAGCCCGAGACGGTAATAAAAAGAGCGACAGATAAGCCGTTTCGTATTGCCGTTCGATCGGCGTCATATTCCTGTGACGCGTGTGCCGAGAAATTGCGAGGAATATGTCCCAGTATGCCGCGATTCCGTTTGAATTTCGCCAGCAAAGAGCTCCACCGACTATTCGAATAACCCGCTGCGCTATAGAAATCACATAAAGCTGCAAGTTTCCCCATCGAAAAATCGAGAGGACTTTCTCTATCAATTTCGGAAATTTTCTGCGGATTGGTAAATACCACAGAATTAAATTGGAAGAGGTAATATTCGAATAGATGTTGAATACTTGATGGTCAAATTGGGACGTATGTGCTTTTATATTAACTCAATATTGCATGAATATTATTCTCTTCTGCAAAGAGGTATTAAATTAAGAAAATACAGAATTATGCAGCTTGTAGTTCAAGCATTTAGTGCTGTCTGTATTCGTGGCATTGTGTTACCTTCACATCGACAAATGGAAATTGTCAAGTCAAAGTAAAATTGTAAGTTGAAATTGAAAGTATGAATTGGAGTTGAAGTTGAAAGTTGAAATTATAAATTGCAATTGATATTGTAAATTGAATTTAAAATAGAGAATGAAATTGAACATTGAAATTGTAAATTGTAAATCGAAATTGGCATTAAAATTAACATAGTGAGTTGAATTCTTCTTGAAGGATATTTTTAATATCGAATCACGGAAGTTATCACTAAAATTTTAAATAAATATTCACACTGAATCAATAAATGTAATGGACCGGTATCACTTTAAATTTTTATTTTCGCCGAATGAAACAATTCATCCCTGAAGAGGTTAAATACACCCTAAAGCTTTTATTTCTCCAATGGTCTGCGCGAGTGTGCATTTAAACAGCAGCAAGCGGAAAATGCATTCGCGATACTGGGAAACGGATTAACCGGTCAATCCAACTTTTTTTTTGTCGAATTTATTTATTTGTCCGCCGAAAAAAACGGTTTCCACGTGGGAAAAAAAAGAAATTCAAACGGTAGAGAAGAGATCCACTCCCATTTTCGCGTAAACTGAGATTGATTTCCGAGAACTAAATGCGTCATCAACGCGACCGATCATTACAGGGATCGTTACACGCTCGACATCAGAACGGTGAAGTCAGCAACCATCCAGAGAGTCATTTTAAACGCTTCCTTCCAATCGGAACAGAAAAAAAAAAGGAGGAACAGCGATGAGGCTTTCACCCTATACAGATCACGATCGCCCATCAGTTTACACCCATACAAATACAAATGCAGCACGAAGTGCAACCATGGTAGAACTCGTACATCGTTGCACGACGATCGACGCTGTTTAACGTTGGTAGATACTGACGAATGCAACACTTTTCAGCTTGAGTTACAAAAAAAGTGTAATATACAAGCAATGTAACGCGCGAGAAATATTTTTGTTTACTGCTACGATAGTATTAGTCTTCATCTGATTCTTAGCCATTTAGGATTTTGTTACGACAAGGCATTTTTGTAAATTACTCGCAACTTACAAATTACAAATAAGCCCAAAACCAAATACATTGCTCCACTGCAATTAATTCCTGAAAACTCACAACTATATTACGCCTGGAACCAGGTGAAACCTACTTAAACTAGCGACGGTGGTTAAACGCTCATAAAACACTATATTACGTTCGAATCTCGTGGAGTCCTTCACATTGCAATCCTAAGCGCCAAAACATCTGAATCTCCTCCCACACTGACACGTTGGCCCTTCGACGCGCGTATTCGATCTTCTTAGGATCGCTGGTGTACCACTGCACACGGCCAGGCCGTGCACGTTCAAGAAAGGAAGACGAAAGGGAGGAGATATTCTCACACAAGCTTCCAGCATGATCACGAAGTTCAACGACCAGCGGGAATGCCAGGGCACCAGCAGACTGCCGTCTTAAACCGTGCCTGGAGATCGCGTAGATGCGACTGCGTTTGGGGACGCGTGTGCAGGTGTGCGACAGCCTACGTACGTGTCGTTCCAAATGTGCAAGATCGCCTGGATATGTGTCGATGCATGGATACCCCCAAAGCGCCGCAGAAACCTGGGGGAGACGCTCAACTGTGAACGAAGATCCTCGCAGATGTATTTCTAGAGCAACGGGAATCAGAAAAATATGCCCTTCGGGAAAGGCGAACGACTACCGATGAAAATAGCAAACTAGCAGTTATTTATTAAAGGCATAAAATCTTCAAGAGAAATGGATGAGTCTAAGAAGCAACGATCAAGTGTTGTTCGATGATTATTATTTTGAAACGCTGCAGAGATCTGGGGAAACGCTTAAATGTGAATAAAGGTGCTCGCAGATATATCTATCTCTAGAGCAAGATGAGGTTGACTTGTTTGAAGAGTCAGGGAGTTCCTTTGCTATTCTTTATAATCTTCGGAAGATAGTAATTATAACCCCATTAACGCTGAAACTTTCGTAATATTTGTAACTCAGTAACCTTGCAAACCTTTCTTATTTGGTTTTACAGACGGAATTGGTTACTTTTATTGTTGGTTTTCTATTTACGATACGGATCTGTCATTTGAAATATATAAATATTATGTTCAGATTTTGAATCAGCGACACCCAAAAAACCTGGTATACCAAGTTTCATCCAAATCGAATCACTTTTCACATTTTCGTCCGCCATATTGAATCCGCCATTTTGAATTAATAAATTCTGAGTGTAGATTTGGAATCAGCGACCCCAAAAACCCTAGTATACCAAGTTTCATCAAAATCGAATCACTTTTTACATTTTGTGCCACTATATCCGGACCGGCATTTTGGATTAATACATTTTGAGTTCAGATTTGGAATCAGCGACCTCAAAAACCCTAGTACACCAAGTTTCATCAAAATCGTTCAAATGGTTCATTAAATATTCAAAACAAACTATCTAAAGGAATTGTTGTCAAGTTATTCCTAAACTTTTCTTCCAAGAAATGCTACGCTAGTAGTAGAGAGGGCGCGTGGAGACCTCCTGAAGGTAGAGAAAATTGGAAGAGAACAACTAGATCCGACGATGGATGTGCGAAAGATGGCAGTCTCCGCACTCATTGAACCCAGCCTAGAGGTGTTTAATGAGAACAGCTCGCTAGCAGCTTGCTACAAGACACGCTTGACCTGCATTATCAGACGCAGATGACGTCGTAAACGTCAACGACGACGAGGATGACGACCGTCTGGTAGCGGGAAACCCGACTACGAAACTGCACCGATGTCTAGATGAGAGGAGCCGGTTCTCCGACTTTCCACCGTTTCTCAATGGTTTCGCGAACAATGGGAATTCGAATTCGGCGAGCTGGTCAAACGGTCCGTCGATTTTTATTTTCACCGTTCCCAGCTCGGGACGCTCGTCGAGGAGATTAGGATTCTACTCGTCTCATTTTACGGAGCTGAATCGGATTCGAATCAATTCTAATATTTCGTCTGGGACTCGACGTGGTAGTCAGTGGAATTGGAGAACGAAGAACGACCGGTAGCGAGACAGAAAAGGCGATTCAAGGGAAATTGACTTTGCGAATTCGCAACGAGCTTGTCGATCGAGGCGTGGGACTGATAAGCTGGCACGGGATTCCGTAAATGTTTTACATTTTGAAGATGTCAGGAACGAAGAGTTAGGGATGTAAAGAGAGTAAGTACCGTCCAAGTGCTTGTTCTGTTAAAAGTTTCAATTCTATTCAATCGTGCTCTATTCCTTGACATTCTTCAATTAAATGTTTCGCTGTAAGGGGCTCGTCGCAAAATTTGCATAATGGTCCCGATTTGGTGCGATTTAGTTATTTTCCCTTTACTCTGTTTCACATACCACATCATTCTCTTCACGGCCCATTTTCTTATATACAAGCATCAAACGACTCGCTGCTTACCATTCATCAACTTAAGTAAAAGTAGTTCCCATCGCAGGACTTCCACGTGAAAGATTAAAAGAGTGGGACAAATTTAAAGTGCAAACGGGTGATTGTGCGACGCAGGCAGGCCACACCGGGGACTCGGGTCAAAGAAATTTCTAATAAGAAAACTTCGGAACGGGGAACTTTCCCAAGGTAGCGTCGACGCATCGCTGAGTATGTCGACGTCAGCGGTGTACCGCAAGCGACGTCTGGCGCACTCGTGACAATGCAAAAAGGCGAACTTTCATACGGATAATCCAGCGGGCGGGCTATCAGGAAGTTGTCTTCCCAGAAGCTCGGCGTGCACGTTCAGGAAGTCATAAATCGAGCGTGTTGTATTAAACCTCGACTGCTTTCGTTCGCAAACGACGTAGTAAAGAGCTTACTGCGTCGTAAACGCGTAATGCCATTAAAAGGATCGCGTTCGGCAATGAGGATGAACGAGGTTTCGACTTCTGATCCGCGAACGGAGTAACTGGAACGGGGTGCGCGACTCTGGGCGCCATGTTACGAGGGTGCTCATAAAAATAAAATAAAAAAGATCATTTTTTAATAAAATATGAAGGTTTGGTCGTAGATATAATCTCTGCTGTTTGTCGGATAATGGAAAACCAAGCTTCCTGTCACTTAGGTACGTTATTACTGGACTGCGTATATAGGTCTGACGTTTCCAAATCAATGTTTCACTTTAAATATGTGTATGAATAAACTTTACGTATGTATTTATTAATAATGAAAAATTTATTTGGAGACGTCTCATTTATCATTTAATTTAGGGAATCTTCTGTAATATGCATAGGAGGTATGGATACTTATGGGACTGGTTGTACCTCAAGTGTAAATGTAGAAAATTATACAGGAATGTGTATAAAACATAAAATACACGTTACAATATTTAAAGGACAACATGTACTTGAAGTTTTTGCTCTTCATCTGGGTATACAAAAATATGAATTCAAATAAACATCTGCAGTGTAAACGTTACAAATTCTATGTATAAACTTTATACTTTTGTTAACTAGACTTTAATGCTACATATTCCTCAGTGACTGTGACAAAGTAAATATTGTAAATAACATCGTACAAACTAAGCTTATAGTTGCATCCTACTTGCCAAAATATGATCGACTATAATTTCCCGTAAAGTGTTTCACTCTTACCCAACAGCGATAATACCTAAAGCCCTGTGACGCTCCACTGTTAAATTTGAAAGACTTTGATGAGGGAGGAATCAGATGAATTCGACAGGGAGTAGAAAAAAAAAAGGACAGAGGGAAAGGGATACGTAGGTTCACGGCAATAAAAACGCCTACAAAAGATCTGTCCGGAGAAGTAGAGAGAAACAGAGAGCGAAGAATAAAGTAGAACCGAGTGGTAGGAGACAAATGAGCGGGACGGACAAGGGGAGGGGAAAATGACAGCTCCATTGCAATTGCGTGTAATTGCGCCACGTCTTGCACAAAGGAGGCATAAGCCGCCCCCAGAAGTTTCTTGTGCGACAGGTTGTCCTACGTCCCGATCCAAAGAGGAGAATCTCATCAGAGATGCACGTCGACATGCCACTCTGGTGATTAGCCTGCATGCGAACGGCGTTTAGGGATCACGATTCTGCTTTCACGTCGCAGGACCACGTTGTGGCTTCGAAATTTAACACATTTCGTGGTAAATATCATCCAGAAATTCTTCTAATCGAGCCTCGACATAGTTATCGGTGACAATTAATTGTAATTACCAAGTTTGACCTGAAGTCAAATTGCCACAGAATAAAATATGTCTTGAAAATTAATTTCAAGGAAATTAATGCAATTTTGGCTTTTACTCCTGAAGGAATTATGTACGTATGTATGTATGTGTATTATTAAGTGAATATATAGTCAAGCTTATAAATTAAGCATTCTTCGAAATATATAAACTTGAATTTGAATGAATGAACACGTTGAGTTGAGCGAGATTAGCTTCAAGAAGAATCCGATCTTGCGATGAGAATTCAAAATCAAATCGATGGTACTACTATTGAAGAATGCAATTCGATCGAAAGAAAAATGCAATAAACACATTCCACGATGCCGTGGCGCATTAGCATAAAACGGCTTTCTTCGTCTCAGCCTTCTGTCTGTTGTGAATACGTATATTTCTGTTCGGCTGTGCTCCAAAGATCGTTGATTTGCATCTAATATTAACGTCGAAGCGTATTTACGATTCCTTTTTCTACATACCTCAGACATGGAAATTCTCCCTCACTTTGAACGAGGGAGCTTATTAAAAAGATTGGAAAGAACTGCCTCGATACAACAGAATATAATTTTTTATATCGAATAACCATTTCCAATCATTCAACGCATCAAACACAATAAAAATAGCTTTATTTTGCTTGAATAAGAATAAATAAAACGCAGTTCCTTTTTCTACATCCTTTACTTTGAATGGAAAAGCTTATTAAGAAGTTTGAAAACAACTTAGCCTGGATAGCTAAATGAATATGCACGATGTGCCATCATTTCTGAAGAGATTAATGTAATTTAATGATCTTAATACACTGTTTAATGCGCTGTTGCTAAGCTCGGGGAGATTAAAGGTGGCACACAAAGTACTCGGCAATTGGATATTTCGGAAAAAAACGAGGAACGTCGTTTGACACTTCGTGAAAGCGGCCAATGTAATTGGCAATTACAGCAGGTGGCTTTGACAACCTATTCGCAGTGCTCGAAATTTGTCCGGTTTAAAGGGACCAGCGAAATTGTTCGTAGGATTGATTTCAGCTCGACGAATCAATTCCTGTTAATTTACACCGTAATTTTTCTCTCGTTTGTGCTAAACGCTCGTAATTTAATTCGAATCCCGGTGTATGGATCCAAATTGAACCGTTCGTCGTTTCCGCCTGGAATTTTCATTTGGCACCGATTGCAAGTTTCGTGGTCTCCATAGCCTGCCTCTCGATGACAGATTGGACAAAAAATTGCGAACGATTCTGTCATCACCCAATAACGTGAGAGCATTCTGAGTAGTGAACATGTGTAAAGCACACTTGTTTCAAAATAATTCTGAATCTGGTAGTGCTATCATTAGATTATGACAAAAATAAAGAAAAATCAAATCAATTTTGTGTTTCAACTTCAAAAAAATTGAGGAATTTTATGGAAGACCTTTTAGGAAAAAAAATTAATATCGAATTAAACCGAATACAAGAGTTTGCATACATCGTCACGTAAAATAATTTAACAACATTATACTTTGCAGCATCCGAAAATATGTCATAATTATGTTGAACTTCAAGTCAGACACTCGCTAGGTAATATAAAATGCAACAATAAAGAATACATGATCCGTTGCGCCATTAATATAGTCGCGTCAATTCGTGCAGAAAAAGGAAATAACAACAAGCACGGTAAACAAATCCTCGCAATCTCGCGGGTTGGGTAAATATCACAATATTCGAATTACGTTCCTCGCATTTCAAGTCGACTCGTCAAATTTATCCTCGGCCATCCCCCACTCAACGTTTCCATCATTCAGGCATCATTTAATATTTAGCAAACACAATTTTATTTCGTCCGTGCAAATATTGATACTCGTAATATCCCGCGGAAGCGACCGATAATAATCGAGTTTCGTTTATTCGAATCGGACTACGGCTGCTTCGATTCGCCCTCAGGAGGACGGGAAGGGTAACCGATGGGAAGGAAAAGGAGTGCAGACAGATTAAAGCTCGCGATTGGGGGTAGATAGAGGAAGACCGGCGGAGAGTCGGAGCTGACGATTCAGAACCGACTAAATTATCGTGCGCGAATTCTTTCTCAGCATTTTATTAGCCATAAATGTCCGGAGTAGTAAAATTCTTTGCGTAGACAATGGGTGAAAAGTTTTTCAGATAAAACTGCTCGAAAACGTGAATTAACGGAAGGGAAGAAAATAGAATAATGTAAGAATTATAGAATTTAAAAGAAATTGGAACAATTCAGAATTAGTAACAGAAACATCTAGTTTTTGTTTTAAATCTTGACAAATTTATGATCATACTAAATGTTCTCCATGATTGTTCATAATACGGATAAGTCATGAATATACTGTAGATATTTATGCATCTCTGACTAATGTAAATATACAAGAATGCATAAGTATACATACATGAAAAAATACATACAATATTAAAAAAAAAAAAACATCATTTAGAAGAACATCGTCAGTCTCTTCATAAATCATTTTATTGCAACATTACCGTTAATAGTTTCCACACGAACCATTATTTAATGTGTCCCGTGATTTTACCACGCTCTGTAGGGAGAATCTTGTGCCGCGAGTTTGATGGAAATATTTAGCCCTCCTTTATTTCGCCACATTTGATTCGTTGTGCGTGAATAATTAGAGTGTACCCAGAAATGACGCGAACGTTTCAGCCTTGTTCCGCGGCGAAGGATTTTTAGGCAGGAACTGCGTGCCGTTTTTGTTGGAAGCAGGGAGGAAATCGGAGAATGGAAAAGGGCAGAATACGCTTTATTATCTTCTGCAAAACACCAACCCACCCTTGCACATTCTACAGAACAAAAGGAACAAAGGACGAAATCGAAATATTACCAAGACAGAGAAGAAAGTAGGGGGTAACAGAAATTAGGGGCTGCGAAAAAGATGAACGCAGGATCTAGAAGAAAGCTGCTTGTAACGTGGTCGAAGGAATAAATATTGTTTCTGGGATTGCAGTCTATAGTTACATAGCATCAAATAAAGAGCATATTTATTATATACAGCGTGTGTTTACAGTCTATAGTGCTTCAATATGTACATAAATAATATGTTGACTTTGAATCGTAATAATTTACAAAAAGAACTTTGTTTATTGACCTGTACAATTTTAGCTAAATACACGAAGGAAAAATTGGTTATGATCAATTACACTGACGTTACGATTACTTTCGATAGGCATTTTTCAATGATATTTTGTTCGTAAAAATGATATAATATATTTCTATGTTGAATTGAAAACAAAAATTACAAAATACGTTCATAGAGAAATTACCACGTTGACACTAGAACTATTTTAAAATGAGAATCAATCATATTTGAAATCCAAAGATAAATTTATACCACTTTCATAATAACCACCACAAATAGAAATTACAGGAACGTATTTCAAGTTACTGTCATAGGGTAGATTTGATATCCATTTAGAAGGGGTTCGTTTCCGTTAAGTGATAAAGTTTTCATGCTTTCTTGTAAGTTTAACAAGGAAGTTGCAGGTTCAATACTGAAGTTTAAAGACGAATGTAGGTCGTGCTAGTGTTTTATCGGGAAATTAAATTTGAATTTGTACAGTCGTCGATTTAACATTGATAACAAGTTTAAGCTCGAATTAAAGTTTAATTGTAACTTCCAATGGAAGTTCAAATCCCATTCAAAACCTATACTGTATCTCTGAAAGTTTCCTTTCTTTATAATTTATGCATTACCTCGTTAACCATTTTCTTATCTTGTTATCTTGCCATCTATTTTATTCACCGTGATTGTATCATGTTTAAGATATTTTTTCTATACATAAAATTTCAATTCATTATTCAAATTTAAGATAATCGAATATATAGATTCTGTTTTAAATAAAGACATAAACGGTGATGTTAGTTATGTATTTACTACGAATTCATTTATATTTACTAAAAAATAAAATTCTAAAGCTTCTTTTGAAAAAAAAAACTCGTCAGTAATCCATTTTTACAGAGTATCAAAATATTTGTAACAACATAGAATTTAAAATAGCAACATGATTATCTCAAACTTTCTTCCATCAACACTTTGGGATTAGATGAAACGTAATACAAACAAAATTTATTTCTAACTGACCATTCGTGAAAAGAGTTAATACACCAATTACTTGCTTTGTTCTAAAAATTCAGCAAATTTCCGTGTCGGGTATAAAACGAATCTTCGTTCCCATACTTCGATTCCAAACTAAAGTTTCCCCAGGCCGAACAAATCAGTTTACATCAGTAGTTCAGTACGTTACACAAACGCGGCGGAGTTTAGCGAAACGCAAACTCTGTAATCACGCGAATTCAGATTCGGCACGGTTGGAATTTTAAACACGCTCCGTACAACTGGGTCTTTTATCGCGTTTCATTAATTTCGAACTCGGCCACAGAGACATACAATTTAGTACGCGCATGGGCCTGTGCACCATCCCGCGGAACCCTCGTCAATTATGCTCCTTATTTGTGCTGAAACTCGTTGACCTTGCGCAAGCCTCGCCTTTGCATATGTTCCTTACCTCGGCGAGTACTATAATGACGTTCTACCAGCGAGGATTCCGCGAAAATTGACCAGCCACAAGATGATCGCTAATTCGTAATGATAACGGTGCGCCTGCGACAGCTTGCGTGCAAATCGATGGCTTTATATTGCCTGATAAAAGGAATGATTACGCGTATGAGTTAATGGCCTTTGAACAGATGTTTCTAATCGTTGTCCAAAAGATATGTACTGAAAGACGTTGCTTGATTTACTAGTGGCATATTTTAATTCCTTTGAATCTCACTCGAGCATTTTTCGTGATTGGAACGAAATATCAGATATGTTGGAATAAATACATAAATTTAATTTATGGAAGGAATAGTATTTTGCCTGGAGAAGACTATTGCCTCAAAAGTCCCATATTATTATTATTAATAATATATGTAATTATTATTATTATTAATTAATATTAAACAGTCTCACATAACAGTAATACTATAAAATAATATAATACTAAAAAAGAACAGCTCAGATCGTAGCATTAAATACATCACTTAGCTTATTGTCATATTTCATTTCCCAGTAGACGCGCCACTTTGTACCCAAGTTAATGTAATCACGTTACATTACGCTTCACATTCGCCGGCACACCGTCTTCCCAGTTTCACGAGTTCAACGAAGCTTATTCTTGCCCAAGCATGTTGCCTTTCGTTTTAGCGCGAACACATGCAACGGAAGCCAGAAGTTTCCCGTTCTCCGTGATCCTTTAAAGTGGAGCTCTTTAAGTTCTCTTTGAGGCCAGAGAACAGCTTAAACTTATAGGAGCTGGTCCCCGTCGATATTAATGACTTCAGCGGTTAACCTAGAATTCTTTGACGGGCGAGCACATAAATTGGTTGGGAGGGTGAGACGTGGAAAAACATCGGGCTCCGCGATGAAATTTCGGGCTCCGCGGTGGAACTCCGAAACTCTACGATAGACTTTCTAACTGGCGCGATGGTATTTTTGAACGAAGCAATAAAGTTTCTAGACACCGTAATGAAATTTCGAGGCGTCACGGAATCCCGTCATTTTAGGCCAACGAAGTCTCGTTCGAAAAGTTCTTTAATACTTCTCGGGTATAATGCAAAGTGAACTAGAAGATGACAGTGCACGTATACCTTCCAGGAAATATTAAATTAATTTAACTCTTTGAAGTTAGGTGGCTTAAAAAGTATCCCCCTCTTTGCTTAGCTATACTATTTTATTTAAAGTTTTCCATTCGTGTGGCGGTACTATGAACTAACGAGATATTTACATTATATTTATATACCTTTGCATTTTCATCGGAAATTCAAAGTAATAAATAAGAAAGGTTGAGCTTTACAAATGGAGAATTTCTGACTCCCTGTCACGAAGCTGCACAGTATAATAATGGAGCAAACGGAGGCTACGCAACAGTCTGATTTATACTCGTCTCTTACTCTTCTTTTCGTTTTGCATCCTTTGTTCCTTATTCGAACACCGGCACCGTATTGTCTTGTAAACTGAAGAAGAAATATTAACGCTCGATTGATACCTGTTTCTAGCCTACCTTTTAATGATCTAATAAAGTCGAAAATGAAAAGATGGACTGAGCCAACATTGTGACGAAAATATCGTACAATTTAAATCCTGGATATAAAAATATAGGAGTACCATTCTTGTCACAATCTCTCGCCCTGTCGAGTTTCATTCGTAGGTTTAGCATTTACATAGAATGTATAGAAGAGGACTTTGCTACGTTGATAGCCGCGAATAATCCTCGTCGCGTCTTGTACCCATTCGCCTCATTTAGTCCTGGCAAATAAAATATGAGCGCCGCCGGAGTGATGAGATGGATATACATTGCCAGTCAAATGTTTGGAACCTCTAGGCGAGTTAAGGAAAGTAAAAATATCCTTACCAAGAACACAAATATTATACAATAGAATAAATACGATTTTTTACACATTTTAAATAAAAGTACGTGTGAGCACAATTAAGTATAAAAAATGATGTTTAACTGTTCACTATGAGTACAGTGACACAAGTGCTTTTTAGATAAAATATTTTTATATATTTTTGAATTTATGCATATCCTTGTACATATTTCCATATTTCCAGTTGTGACAAGTGGATAAATTTTCAAAGTCTGTTACGAACAAGTCAGAAAAAATTCCAAGACCCCTTTGGAAAACCCTTCGTTCGTAGATTGTGAAGATGACTCAAATTCAGGACTCGAAGGGTTTAAAATAAATTAACATTACAATGAAACCTGAAAGATGATGTTGTTTCAACAGAAAAAAAATCTAAAGTCACGATTAGAAAATTTTTTATATTAAACAATTACAATCTGAAGGAATCCTAAATGAGTATCATAACTTCAATGAAAGTAAATTTTAGTAAAAATTAGTCGTCGATGTGAAACTTTTGACCAGTAGTGTACATTCGCAGTGCGCTTACATTAAGCACGGTTTTACATGTCGGATCTTTGTGGAGGGCATCTATGAACCCTGGAAAACGTAGACTAACGGTAAATAAC
Source organism: Hylaeus volcanicus (assembly GCF_026283585.1). Taxonomy (NCBI): domain Eukaryota; kingdom Metazoa; phylum Arthropoda; class Insecta; order Hymenoptera; family Colletidae; genus Hylaeus; species Hylaeus volcanicus. The sequence continues at coordinate 23,287,297 of NC_071980.1, forward strand.
TTTCGTCGTTGAATATGCAGCCAAATATTACGTACCTCTGCAAACACATAACAGCTTCCCACGATAACGATTTCCTTTCGACGTTCACCGTGAAACGCAACAATAAACGACAGTTCTGCCAATAAAAGTAGCCTCTTCTAGGTTTAAGGACTTGCTCGATAGAAGCATTTCTATCAAAATCGTATCGTATTGCAACGGTAGTGTTTAATAAAATGTTCGATAAATTATTGTTATCGAAACAAAGGAAATAAATTTCCTATATCCAAACTATATATTTTGGCGAGTGTAGTTTATGCCTCCTACTAGATTCTTCGATGAAATTTTAGATTTCATTTGACACAGGGGAGATTGGGTTTCAAATTCATCGAAATTTACCTCATGGAAATAATTCAAGTGGACGCTTAGGGAACGATAAAACGGTTTCTCAGAAGTCAACTCGATCACCCAATGGTAACGATCTGAACAAAAGTTACAGATTTTAAATATTGACAGTGATATTCATAATTCCTAACTCAAATGGCTATAAACTTCTTCCCTGACCAATTACACCCAATCCAAACTAGTATGGCTATTGCAATGAATGGGTTAAATAGTAAGTGTCACAATTTAAATCATCTACGTTGTATATCGAACATGGATGCATCAGATCTACTCAAAGTAAAGAAACCCTGACCGAAAGAAGAAATCCGTAACGCACAATACCCCCGAAACGGCCGCAAGTATCGCTCACTTCGGCAGCCTTTTCTAAACGAGCAAATTGTCTGTGTCGCTGTGCGCCTCGTGACGCAATTAACGTTGAGAACATTCCTTCGACTAATTAGCCTGAACTTACTCGGCTTGGTAATCACGTACCAAGGGAATCAAACAACAGATTTGCGGCTCGAAATAAACTTCGTTCGCCAGGCTTATTATTGTAAGCCGCGTTATTACTGTAAACCTAGTAATGACTACCGACCCTGAAGGGATCAGCAGAATTTCGGTACGGAGTTTCATCGGAGTTGAATATTTGCCTGGAAGCGAGAGCAACTCGTGCCAGAGAGTTGTCGGTCTAATCTTTTACGCGTGTGTACGCACGGGTCTGCCGGCGCCTGTGTGAAGCGTGTTCTTGACTGTGAAACGGGTATTATGAACCTGAATTTTATGAAGGCATTAAAGAACATCTCGTGGCACTTTTCGTCGTGGTGGTATTCCATTAGAGCCTGATGGACAGATTTCCATGAATACACTCCGCGATTCCAGCCCACTGTTGCCGTCTCGCTTCCTTTCATGCGAAACGGTAACACCGAAGATAGCATGGTTTACACGTTTCGATAAGCTTCATTCCAGGATTGCTTAACGAGACGTTACGGTATTACGCGTTACTCACTTGCGATTTCACGAACCGTAAGTAACTTTTCATTTCATCTACTGGAAGATTATTTATAGACTTGTTAACTCCAGAGTCACCTGTCTAGCACCTGATAATCCTGTTGTGGATTATACATAGTGATTATATATATTACGGTGCTTAATTGTTCGAAACAGCTAAGGCTTTTGCTATTCCTAATAACAATATACGAGAGTTATTATCAGCCTAGATTAATAATGTAGTAAATTCACTTCTACGGTGCAGATTCTTTTTAAGCAGATCGATAGTTAAAGCGTTAGTAATAGTCTAAAGCGATATAATGTCAAAACATGAAAATAGTAATTTAATTAATTAATTCATAATTTATTTTTATTTATTTTAATCATAATTAATTCATAAACAATAATCGTCGAGTGCACAGTATGTACAGATTTAAACTTCCTGTTTCCGATAATTGGATTCCAACCTACGTTTATCATAAGCAACTATTCCACTATTTCACCCGCAAACACATGCTTCGTTGCTGAAGCTGCTTAATCAGAACAAACGAGGTCGTTCGCGCACATGATATGCAGATTCGCCGGAGAGTTCAGCGGGAATAAAAATTCATTTTGCACAATTCCGTTCGACAGTTTTATGAAAATCCTAACAACCTTTAAGCAGGCCTTTCGATATGCCACTTTCGCTGTCAGTGAAGAAATAACGGGTGTTGCGTAACTTTAGTCGTTTGCTTTGATTTGAATATAAAACTCGCGATTCATCATGCATGCAAAACCGGAAAATAAACAGACTTAAAATAGGGCCTGGGACATGTCAGGCCATTATGCTGCTATCTTATTGATTCTTATTATGCGACGAGGCGTACCAGAATAATCTACCTTTCTCTGTACCTATCATCGCCACGAGAGGCAGTCATAGACTATTCTTCCGATTAAATATAATTTCGAACGCTCCAATTTATTTCAACCCCTCAAGTTTTTCAAGCGAACCCAATTCTTCCATAAATTCTAACTTCTAATCAAGTAGCTTCCTTCAAGTAACGAATAACCCTATAAAGTGGCTGATGTGACAATACAAAATTGCTATAAAAATAAAAGTTACTTCTCAGTTTTGTTACCGATATTATAATTTGTCTCCTCCCCTAAAACTCTCAGTATTCGAAGTCGTGTCATTTTAGTGACAAGCAACGAGTTTCAAATCGACAAATATTTCCATCACGCGATACTTATTTTCCTTCCGAAACGGTTATCTTCGAGGGGCGAAATTTTATTGGAAAACTAAATTTTATTCGGTACTCACTCTGAGAGTCTCCAATTGGGAGCGCACGTACTCAGCACGGCTGGCAATGTCGGGAATCGCCACGGGAAACGAACCCATGTACTGCAAAAATAAAAATTTCGTTTAGTTCAATACTTATGCATACTTTTCGAAGTTATTATGATGTTTGTAATTGTGCAAACGATATTTACACATTAGACATGTAGCTGAATTCAATGTGTTGTTGCTATTTACAGAATTTTAGTCGCTGTTATCAAGATGACAAAATATTAGAAAAATATTATTAATACTATTTTTTAATCAGTATCATGAAGTTAAAATGCCGAAAACTGTATCCTTGAATTATCTAATTATTTAGCATTTAGACTGATAGGTGTGAGTGGTTAAATTGAAGGCTGCTTTCGAACCTAACTCGATATAATGTTTCAACAACCCGTACATTAAGTACCAAAACTTTCAAGATGAATCGCTGATTAATTTATTACGTGGATCGGATATTGACACTCTCAAGAATGTCCGTCCCCAAATTGTATCAAATATTTCTCCACCTTTAATAAAGGGCTGAAGGGGCTGACGAAACGTGTGGCCGGCATACCAGCGAAGTTCCGAAGAGTTTCGGAGGCTTCCCTCTTCCTCGGTTAAACACGACGCCTCATGATTATATGGCCGATAAAAATAGCGACCCCTCTCGGAACGACAATAAATAAAAGCATCCAGGGCGGGAAGGGGATAAAATCCAGAGCACGATAAATTACGGTATCTAATGCAATTATGTGTCTGTGGTCTGTTCTTGATAATTCGAACGCCACTTCTGTCATACACAGTTATGTAACACATAACTGTAAATATTTTGCAAACATGTAAAACATCTAAAAAAACATGCAAATATTTTACAAATAAAATATTAATATCATTATAACAATTTATGAAATATTTATCTGCGCACGTGTCGTATGTTCTCTTTCATAGTAGCATTCGACGTAAATGCATAAAATGCCCCGTCTAATTATTCCAGGTAATACATTATTCATTTCACGGAATTGCACATAGTTTTTGTTGATATTAGTCGTTGCCCGAGTGCTTTATACGCCCAGCGTACATATAATTTGTGCTTCAATCCCTGTTTTCATGTCTGAAAATCTTTTCTCCAGGCGTCATTTCGATTCAGATACTCGTGCCACAAAATAATCCCCGCTTTAATCCCCCCCCCCCCCCCCCCCACCCGTATGATTCTCATTGTTGTTTCATCGAAATTCTCTCTGGGAGGATCTCCTCGCGGAATCACAGGGATTTTCCAGAAATATTATACCTCTCTACGCGCAGCGGAAACAATCTCGCAAAATTCCCTGTAATATCGAAAGTTCGAAACGTATACAGCGCCAGACCGGAAGCATATTCTTTATTATTTTATTCATCCAGCATTGGGATTAGTTACTCGACAGAAAGTATAGTGAAATTACACGCGAGAACCTTGATTTATTTAAATTGGCAGCTTTTTTAATGGAAGAGCAATACAAATTTTTCAAATAGTCAATTATGAAAAATAGTATTGACTATAGTCGATCAACTTACATATTACACCACACAAAATTAACAGCATTTTGAAATTAAAGCAGTACAAGTAGTACCGATAGACATTATGAGTTGATCGAGTTGAATTTTGATTTATTCGAATGAAAGTAATTTATTTTATATTTTATTTTATACAATTTATTATTCAGTTTTTTTTTGCTCTTCCCCAGAAATTTCGTCGATTTGATTTAGTTTAGATTTATTTTGGAAATTCTAAGCTTACACGTACGTAACCTGAGAAGTCAAAATATTTATAAATTAATAGCAACCATTAATTTGCCATTAATACACGTTTAACGATAGTCGTAATCGTTTTGGTACATCTTTACACAAGCTGGTATGCTAAGGCCACGAAGACTGTTGCTCTTAGTCAACCGTTTTATTAACTATGGTACTCTTAATAGGGGATTCGTTTACAACTACACTCCATGTTCTTGGCTCATGCAAGCATGGGTTATTCAACCAATTAGCTTTAACAGATTTCCAAGAATCCTAAAAAAAATATACGCTAATGTGAAAGCCAGAGACTTTCCCTCTTGTTCAATATCGACCGCTCCTGCACATCTCACATACGAGGTCCAGCACACTAGCATACCCACCACTACTATGTAAAACACGTAGATAGAAATCTATTAATGTTAACCTTACGATCACGTCCAACTCTCTTGAATGGAACATGTCTAGACATCATTGAAAGCACATATAAGTAGTTCCCACAATTATTTTTCGAATTTTCAGTGTAGCATAATATGAAAGAGGCGCTAATATAGTTAAGGGTGAATGAAAAGTTCTTGGTAAATGTCAATTTAAGAGTAATCATAACGAATTAAGGAGTGGAATAATATTGTTGCGCCAACCAAAGCTTGGCGATTACATGATTGGTATTATTAAGTGATTAGGTCATTCCTTTGTGAGGATAGCTCTTCTTGAAATTATCGGAGCTTCTCGGAAGAGTAACGATTCATGTATTCTCCTCTTTGTACCATGACGTCAAAGGACGTGAATGTAAATACTGCTGTATTTATACTATGAAGATCTTAACGTGAACACGATTCTACAGTGTGTCAGAATTGTAGGAGTGAATATTCTCCCTTGCGTAAGAGTTGCATAATTTCATTTAAAAGGAAAAAGGAAATTTGTTTGCTGGAAATTGAATTGCGTAATTAACATGGCAACGGATGCAAATGATACTAATATTCGAAGAATGTAAGAGTGTAGATATTTCCAACTGGTAAAGTATAAAATGCAGTGAATCATTTAGACTGAAACTATCTCCATGGAAACTATCTCCATAAATTTCCCATTTCATTAAATATTTGAAAAATGTAAAAGTGGTATTTCAATCTGGTGAGGTTTAAAGTGTTTTACATTCTTAAGGGTGAAATCTTATATTTCATAAGAAATTCTAAATGTTAGATAGGTATTCATTACATTCCTTCGTTATTTAAACCAGGTAAACGCTTGAAGTGTACAAATTTATTATGATTGAAGAACTCCCATTCAAAAATAAAAATTGTTATTAATGACACATATTCCATTTTTATTAATTATTACCAGATTACTTATAATTTAATAGGATTTCAAGTTACTGAAAAGCTTCTTAGAAGGAATAGAAGTTTGTATAACATCCTTATTAATGAATACAGAGATCTTATTCTTTACTACTTTTAAATAATTAATTATTCCTAAATAAAGCATAAATAATGTAGAAATATTAGATTAAAAAGAGGACAATAATCGCATCGTAATGAATTGGCTCTCAAAATAGTATAAAAAAAAGAGAAGAAACTGCACAACAGAATGATCTAATTATACTGACGAGTAAAAGAAACATTACTCTTCTGTATTCGACTTTTTTTTTGTCGCATAAAATTGCAAACGAAGGAGAAGCTTCTACACAATTGCGTGTGAAGAAATGTTGCTCGTTCGTGGTTGTCATCAATCAACTTACGCATCGCGTTAATGTAAATAAGATATTCGCCAGAGCTCTCGTGAATTGCGGACAATTTCCATTTAGCGAATCTGAGAACTCGGTGGGCAAAATAAAATAAGGGGAACGATGGCAAAAACTGATGAGCAATAAAAGAAGAGAATGCAGAACTGCCCATAATATTAGACAGGCAAGATGAGAAGAACGATAAACGAAAAAAGATGACGTGCAATAGAAAGTGTCAGAGAATAGAAAGAAGCTATTACGCATGACTTACGACATACCTTCAGAATACGTATGCATTATGACTTATATATAGCTTATAGGTACACCTTCTGGTCTCCCTTCAGAGATATCCCTTCCTCACAATTCAATATTTGAAGATGTGATGCACATCCATTTTTTATATGCAGTTATTAATAACTAGACAGTGCGACTTAAATTTAAGCTTCATTTCGAATAACCTTTACTTTGGTATCGGTTGAATTGGGAATTATTGCATGAATTAAGTTTAAAATGCAATATAAATGTTACTCTCTCGCTGTAGGTTAAGGTTACATTATTATTATTGAAACAAAAATTAATACTAAAGGTTTTTTTAAAAAATTTTTTAATAAAAATTAAATTAAAAATTAAATTGAATTAAATTAATTTCGAAGATTTAAATATTTGCTTTTAGGAAACACTCCTCTTTCTCAAATATTTATAAGCTATTGAGTTTAGAATTTAGAGTTTAGAGTTAGACCGAATATGATTAAATTGTCTAAAAAACATAAATAAAATTTCACGCTCCTCGTTACTACGCTCTTTTACTACATTTTTTCCACAAACAACGTTAAATTAAAAGCTATACACCCATTGGTCGAAAACGTCGTTCGAAATTTGAATTAAATTTTTAATCAAATATTATTTACAATTTCAATATATTTTCAAAGGAACAGACGAAGGATACAATTCCATTAAAAGATACAGTTTTTCTCATAGTGCCGCGTACTCATACGATCAGGGAATGAGAACGTAAAAGCGGTTCGAATCAATTAAAGAGAAAAATGTTCGCGTAAACGAATTTGGAATGCTCCCTAAAATCGACGCGCTCGCAATTTGCCGAATTAAATTGGATTTTTTTTCTGGGAAAGGGAATCGCGGGAATGCCTACCTGTACACTGTTGAATATTTTCAGACTGGCCTCCGGCATTTTGTTGGCTACGTCCCCGGCCTTCTCTCCCTCCTTTCCACCCATGGATATTTTAATTATCCTCGGTTATCTGTTTTTTAATTGTATATTTCGTTAAATCCCGGCGTCTCGTTCGCCAGCGATCGACGTGGTGCGGTGGACGTGTCGAGCGGAAGTGCTCATTCTTCTTCCGGTCTCTCATTGTTGCGATCAAGCGCCGATAGTCGATCCCTTAAGTCGATTCGAATGTTTCGACTCGTGTCTCACTGGTACACCGAACAGTTTCAGGTTCTTCAATCACGGAATATTTATCACCACATTTTTCATATTTTATGAACACTGAAGACGAGATATTTCACTGTTGTACTTTGTAGAAGTTGCGCATGGAGAGTCACTTGTAACAGAATATCCGGATATCTCTGTTGGTTTCGTATACAGAGGAGAAATGTACATATTTTAATTTTAATTTTCTTGTTCCTTTGGTTACGTGATATGGAGGATAATAAGAGGAATGAACGTGTTCTTGGTTTCTTTTGTTCATTTGTTCTACGGTTTAACTATAAGCTTGTGCTCTTCGAGCTAGAGTTGATAATATTTGTGTATTAATAGGTTTAATTTGTAAATATTATAAAGTATATATACATATAAAGTTTATCCTGAAGAGAGTTACACAACCTTTGTAACTGAAAATTAAAGCAAGAATATTAACATTATTAGTATACAATATTATATTGCACGCTTATTGTCAAAGAAACGAGCAAGCCATTCCTTTCTCAGATAAACGTGCAAACTCAAATCCTTTCTTAGCTCAGTTTTCTCGAAACCATGGCTCACATTTCTCCATATTATCAATTACCATAAATTCATTAAACGTTCGCAATCTAGTTAAAACCAATGCAAGTACATTCTTGTTTCTAGACGTATCGTAGTGAGCTACATTTAGTACAAAAACTATTCCGATTTCTATCTATCAAACGTGAAAAATGACATTTTTTTGAAATTGTCCTATTGCGAGCGCACCGAGATATGCACGCGGCGATCACTAATCACTGTCACTCTCGCCTAAACACGTTTGACAAACGTTCCGTTCAATGCTACATTCTCTGTGCAGATCTACGTGATCACTTGTGCGTCATTAATCCTACTGACCACGAAAACTAGTTTCGAGAAACTCGTTGAAGCGTTTCGCAAGTGGACTTGATCGTAGAATAATTATAAAGGCGGCACGAGTGTAAAGCAACCAACGTGATGTTTAAAATTGTCGAACGACGGTACTAATCAGTTTACAGTCAATTTAACGCTATTTAAGTTTCCATATAGCTAGATATCCAAAGTGGGTAGAATTCGACGATAATTGTTTAAGCCTTAATTGATCAAAATTAGCTGAATCTAGGAAGCTGAATCTAGGAAGCTGAATCTAGATTCTGGGTTACGAACTCTAGATCATATAGATTATTTAGATTATTGATGTATTTAAGTATCTCATATACAGTTTTTATGGTTATTAAAAAGTATTGATTTATCATGATACGAATCCTAGTCAGAAAAGTGAAACAAAGTTGAAATTATTCCAGAAAAAATCCAAAAATTATACAGAATTCGATAAAAAAGGAACAAATCTGTATAATAAGACACTCAGATAGATTTACTAACCGATTAAGAAATAAGAAAATAAAAATAATTCAAAACAAATTCGAAAAAATTTGAAGATTAAAATTAATAAGTCCATTAATAAACGAGAAGATGTATGTTAGTTTTCATATAGAAGGTTCATTGCTACGTTATATTTCTCAGCCGATGAGGGCGCGAAAGAAGCGATCCGAAACCTTATTGCACAATGAACTCTCCTTGGCATGCGCGCTTCTCTGGAAATAATTTCTGCTCGGATACTTCAACGCAGACACCTTTACGAAATCTATACGTTTAATTAGGCTATCAAGTTTCGTGGTAATCGTTGCAAGCGATATCGAAGAGGAAGTGAAAGCCCCAGTGAAGCGATACACTTGTACCAACGTCGAGAGGCCAACGAAGCAATGAATCACGTTCGAAAATGGTCCGACACGCTCCAGATTATTAGCGGTAGGTGTTGTAATCGAGCAAAAGTACGCGTGTTTCCTTCAGGTCGGTGCGTTCGCCAGGTTATTACAGGTGAAATTGCATCCCCAGAGTGTGGGCTACTTACAAAGACTAACTTTAATATTCGAACACTGCACAATATTTACTTTGTCAATATAACTGAGGAATATGTACCATTAAACTCTAAGGTTTATGTATTTCATGTAGGAAGATGAACTTATACCAGTTTCATAATGAACGGTTCGATTATTGCATTTTTAAAATCTCTGCAAGCTGACCGAAATACCTAGGGATCGAGCATCGCGACCTCGTTGACGCTAGCCGCGGATCTTTCGTTGCGCAATGCATCCAGCCTAGCCTAAATGCTGTTCACGTTTTGCGCAACATACCGACTCTTCTCCCTGGAGATTCTTCGTCACGACCGCCAGAATGGGATACTCGAAAATGTCAACGGTTGCAACGTGACCGAGGTCGGTAGGCACGAATTTTTTTTAACATCTCTCTTAATAACTCTGTTAATGCTGAAGGATGAAGTAATTAAGGGATGTATCATGTTAATGGCTCCAATGACTCCAAAATTACATTTAGCAAAATAATATAGCGAAACTTGCGACAGGAAGCCCTTTTCACATGCAGAAGATTGTTTTTAAAAATATCATAGTTTAAGGAAATTATAAATAAAGATTAACTAAATATTTTGTTCTTACGTATATAACACTAAATCTTGAATAACCGCAAGCAATTTCATTATGCCATGGGTTAATTAACTTTCCATAACACCGAAAGTTTACACGTCAAGTATCGTCGACACGGAGGGCTCTGTAAAATCAATTTCGAGTTCGTACGGTAGCTTGTAATTGATACTCAACAGAAGCAATTAATAAGCAAAACATCTATCAACGAAATACCTGTTATTATCGTGATCACGCGAGCGATGATTTTTAATGCGAAAGTCAAATCGTATCACACGCAAATATTCACGAGGATCGTTTTAATTAATCGACACTCGTACAATCACGTACACTTCCCTGGTTTAATTAATTGTCATTCATCTAATTATGTATGTGCGTTGCACACGTTTCATTGGATTATGGTATGCGCTTTAATTACAACCAGCGTTCAATTCGAATGCGATCTCTGGTAATATTAATAATGGCCCGACGATCCTATTTTAAATTTCTCGCGGTGAGGCAATTTCAATTATTTCGACGAAATCAGCCACGGTTTAATCTAACAATCGCCAATATCTTCTCTCGAAGGATCGTTAAATACGTTCCTTAAAACCATCTTACAACGAACTTTTAATCTGTTCTTAATTGTGCGTTTACGAAAACCCGAGCATTAAATTTTGGCATCAAATTAAGGAGCGCAAAGGTATAAAATGCACGTTGCGTGCAAAATTGGGTGAAAATTCATTACTACTTTGAATTAATAAATTTTTATGAAGCGAACACAGTTGCAAAGGCGTCCTTTCTCGTTTCACATTGAACTTTATTCTTTGCTGATACAGTAATCATCATTAACTTGTTTATTACTTGTTATAATTTAATTAATACGTAATTAAAATAAAGTTGATATAAATTGAATTTTTTGAATAATTGTAACGATGAAATCTATCGTACTTCTTTTGCTGACGTTACTTTTTGTATTTGATGTCGAACAAAAACTGCGACCCCATCGATTTCAGGGCGTTTCATTCTCGTCCAGTCTGATTCCGAGATTAGTTTCACTTTCGAATGGAAAGCGCACACGAAGGAAAGAAGACACATTGCGTATGAACGGTGCATTTGCATCCCATTCGGTAAACACTTTCCTAGCGAATAGAAAGCTTATAGACGAGAACGTGTCCGATTACCTCCGAGACGCAAAAATTTGTTTAAAGCTGGCCATTCAATTTCCAATTCCTCGTTGAAATTCAATTTCTTTAATCGAATTTAATAAACTAATTTTTTTAATCGAGTTATTAAACTTTTGTTTAGGTAGTAAAATCAGTTTATTTACTTTCTGGTGTATCGGTACCCTGCATAGTGCCACTACGGTAATTATTCTATTAAACGCGAAGATCACAATTGCACGTTTTTTTCTTTTTAAGTCGGGATCACACAATTACTCCGTATCGATTAATGAGGATGGAATAATTACGTCCGTATACGTCCACGAACGAGAGTTAATTATCCACTTATCAAGGAATCCCGTCGGACATGCGCGGACTCCAGCAAAAAAATGGTAACGTTTAACATTATAACACACACTGCATAATAATACATTTCATCACTTATCCTCATCAAAATAAAGGAATTCTCCTCCGATCGAGTTACACACACTTCACTCCACCGCCATTAATCAAGATCATCCGATCCTTTCATTAAATATGCGCGAACGTCACTCGATTGTCTACTCATTCAGAAATACAGGCACGCACGCATTGTCGAGGGAAACAACTCTGTCAATTTTGCAATGCACGCTGCCTTTCACCGGCAAACAAACCGAGAAATGTTTCTCTGCTCTTTTATCAAATCCATCTAACGACGTACGGATAATTGTCATGATCGATTAATTTGATTCTGCACGTCTCGTTTGAAAATATAAGTAGTTTCGCGATTAGATAGTCAGACGATGAACTCGATACATAGGAATGTGTAGCTTCTCTAATAATTGCCACTGTTAAAGTGTTGTCCTTTTATCAATGTTTCGAGATGAAATTCAGTTTAGACCACTGTACATTTTCTACACTTTTCCCATAATCGTTATTTACATTCGTTACACCAGAATCGTACCTACTTCTGTACATGTAAAAACTTCAGCTGTCCCGGAAGAAAGACGACAAAGTTCGTTCAAGCGAAAGAGGAAGACATACGAAGTGATCGACACGTGATATTCTCATCTGTTTAGCTGGTGTGCGCATGTGTTTCCGGAGCAAACGATCCAACCCGCGAGCCTCGCGGCAATCGTTGCATAAACGCGCGAAAGGAAAAGAATTCCTCTCGTTTCGAGACGTTGGTCCCGTTCCACGAATCCCGATTCGTTTGCCGACGAACAGCCTTCGAACGTTCACCCATCGAGAAATCCGGTGCGGGGCGTGCGCGCGCGCGTCACGGAAATACGCGCGTCACGGGTGCATTCTGCATCGCGCGCGTTGCGTTTCCCTGAGGAACCGCGTTATCGCTCTCAGAGCACGCGCGTCCATGCACTCCCGCGCGCAGTAAGCGCTGCAACGTGCGTAATAAGAGACTGCAGCCCAGACCTAACCGGTGCTCTTGCACAGGGCCGTCTCAGCGGAGTACTATGGGGACAGTCGACGGGTCCGCAACGTCCCGCTTCGAAACCCCCGCGTACAACCGTGTGGTTGGCCGCTCTCATATACGTCACACACGCTCAGCAAGGTCGTCCCCGTCGGAGCTCCCATGACTCCCACCACCATTACTTCAATCATCCTACTTTCCTGACCGCTGGGCCCTTTTACTCCCACTCTGTCGCCAGCACGGGGCCCAATAGCGCTGAAATACGAACGTTTCTGAATCGCGCGCGAGGAGGGGATCTCCTTGCTCGGTTTTCTGGTCCAATCGAGGATATCGGCGTGCAGCGACGGTCAAAATTTCGTATATTTTATTCGTTTAGGTAATTAGTGATGAAAACTATTAAATTGGTTATTTTAATCGGAGTACTTTAAAAGTTTTTGTAAGGTTACTCGATCGTTGACAATGTGTTTTGTATAGATTTCGAAGGCGATTATTGTAACGAAGTCTTAATTCAATTGAGGAATTTGTTTTCTCTTTCTGCTTTTAGTTATGAAGATATAGTTGTAGCTGGGGGTGGTTTGGTTTTGGTACCTTGGAAATTTGTGATAACCGATTTTGGATAGTTATTGTACAAGATATGTGTTTATTAATGTGTGATTACTTTTATCGAAGAATATTATAGGCTCACAAACAAATCTATGAACAAATGAAAAGTCTACATTCTCACATTGTCTGTCTGACTCATCTACTGAGGCTATACTCCCTTCACCAAGCACTCTAATCTACGTGGTGTCCTGATAATTCTAGCAAAGTCGGAAAGGGCGTAATTTTTCATGAAAATATAAGGTTGAACGTATATTTTTACTTTGGAATAGTCCATTGTTTAACTGTCATTCGAATTATTTCTAGACATCACTCCTAATTTCAACGAATTCATCTTGGTCAATTAAAATGGGACACCTTGTACATGACATTTCATTGTTCTAAGCTGCATAAATATTCTTACAAAATTCCACACCTTTACTCTCACTTCTACAAAACAGCTTAAATGAATTTAATATCAGGCACCAATAAAATCCAACGGAAAATAGTTACTTAACGTAGTTGATAATAAAAATGCTTCTATCTTCGTTTTATCTGTTAACAATGACGCTGTATATTTATCGTGATGTACTCGTTAGTAAAAATAAAGTGAAAATTAGAAATTACCATCGCTCGAACAATAGAAAACAGCAACAGAGGGAAGGAAGAACATTTGCGTAACTGGAATAGTTGAATGGTTCGAGAGCAGCTTTTATTCTGAATGATGTTCATCGAGAAGTGTTAAATTACGCGGACATTGTACAAGAACAATGTGCTTTCCGTATGTCGGGAATTACCAGAAGAATGGTGAATATATCTCTGCCATGAACGCAATAATGCTCACAACAATGATGAAAGTTTAGCAAATAACTTTGGCAGAAAGTCAATTGAACGTAAAATTGAATCGAAGCTTGAAAACAGACGATAAATAATGTTGAAAAGTTGTTTAAGAAATTACGTTACTGACTTTTAATACTGTTGGTAATACTGAGAATTTTCTATTGGAAATTTAATTGAAATTAATTATAATATAAATTTATCGATTAAATGCTTGTACCTTATATGAATAAAATTTAAGTGTGGTTCGTGAATCCATGCTTTAAATTCAACGTATTTTATAATTGCAGAATATTTTCGTATGTTCCATAATATTTACATAATAAAAGAAATGTGGTGAGTATGTTACAATATAGTAATATTAAAATATGTGTGAACAAAGCAAGATAATTTATGTTAATTATTAATAACGTCGCGTGACTTTACATATTTACGATGTTGTCATAAATTCTAAAAGCAATAAAAATTAAATATACACATATCACATGTGTTTAATACGCACAGTTATTGTGTATTTATAACTTATACGCTAATATATCATACATGAATAAATTTAAATGAGTGATATTAAATTGCTCAGTCAATCTATACATATACAGATAAAGTATGTAACAGCTGCAATTATATGAATTATTATACTTCATATAAATATTAACATCTTTAATATTACGAATAATTCTTTCAAAAGCATAATAAATATTTGGCCAGTATAGCAAGGATATTAAAATTTCTGAATTTATTTGAATTAATAGCTTTATGCAAACCATCAATCTTCTCAGCAAATTATCTATTTAATTAGGTCCTATGGTCTTCTTCAAACCTAAAACTCGTTTCACTACTACTCGTTTCCTACTGTGATAAACAAAAACATAATAAAATAATTTTCTTGTCGTTCACCGAACTTGAAGCGTAATCACGTGATACTCTATTCGAAGCAATTATGCGTAAGATTACGTGGCAACTCATTTCAACAGCAATTCATGTTAACAGCAGTCAGCACATATTTTCCTACAAAGCATGGCAGAGCACACTTATTAGTTACCATCCAGTCCTCTAATGATCGGTATTCATTAGCCTCTGAAAAATAAGGGAATGGGTGGAAGGGGCCGCCTGTCACGAGTCACAGCCTTTGAAAATATGATTTGCATATATGCAAATAGGAGAGTTCGCGTGGGTAACTGCCGGCGCGTATCGCGACTCGCGCGGGCTAGACGAATGTTCCAGACACGTAAAAATAGTTTATTAGAGGCGCCTCGAGTCGCCTGAATAACGCGGAAAGGAAATTGATTGGTGTTCGGTCTCGGGTGTACGAGCACCTCCGTGGAATGCAGTTCAAAGTCTAGGATGAGGAATGCGAAAAGGAACGAAGGCAACGCCAATTATTTGTAACTGTGCTTTATCTACGATTGCGATGCAGATTAAAGATCGAGCATGAACGAGCGGAAATTGGTGTTGAGAGGCTTGGAAACGGGCGAGGAAACCTCGTATTCGCACCTGTTACTAATAGACTGAGGATGCTTGTGCGGGTAGAGCATGTCGAGGTGTAATTTATATCTAACATAGGTGAAACCTGTTATGACATGTCAATAAATGGAGAAACACATTGTGAAATGTGTTTGGAATATACTGATATAATCTTATTACCTGAATTATAATTCAAAATTTCCATTTAATTCATTGCACAATAAATTTCGAGTATTTTGTCAATTAATTTAATTCAAGAGTTCTGATACGTCCTAAATATATTTATATCCTTCTTTACTTTGTAAAAATGAATTATCTTCAACAACGTTGATCTTCAAAGGAATTATTCTTACAAAAACTTGTGGAGTTTCTGTTGTCCTAACACATGGTATATTTCTACATTTTAATAGTAAATGTACAAAGTCATTTTCTCTAAGAATTTCATTATTGTTTCCTCACCTTCTTGCTCTTCTTTTCTCTATTTGTTTTTAAATATATCATTCAGCATTTTTGTATTGCCTCCCTTTTATCTTGTTTGATATACATTTTAGATGACTAAGAAATTGTCAATTGAACAAAAATAATGAGAATTCAATCTACAATTAACGTACCTTTCATAATTTTACTACTGCATAGGCTCCTAAAATCATCCCTATCTTGACATTTACACGAGCTAGTAGTAAATGTCAACGAATGATTAGGTATAATTTGATTCTATCTTATGTCATCTGTCCCAGTGATGGAGACAGTCTTGCACCACTGAGTTAACATCAGTTAGTTCTGCAGTCAGTTCAAGTTTTACTTTTGTTTACTCTGTTTTGGAGTGGTTTTCAACTGTTGCGTCTACACACTAGGAAATCGAAAACATATCTATGGTAATCGGTCGCATGCGTCTTCGGAACTTGCGAAAGCATGCAATAGCTGTAGCATGTACGTCGAGCATCTATTCTCATTTAGCAGTCGTGTACAGTGAAATCAATTACATTCCCCGCTGTGGAGCTGCGGCAAGATTTACCGTACACGCATTCTTTGAAGTGGAGGAACGAAGAAGTTGCCGCATGAGAATTTTTATGTCCCGAAAAAAGACAGAATTGGCTGGTCGTCGGCGCATGTTGCCACACGCACACTAGTTCCGATGGAATATACTCAATTTTATAAAAAATTTTCGCGTAAATTCGTGAGCATCCATCGCAAATTCTGATTAACATTAAGAAACTTCAAGCAATATTTATGGCTTCGAGTAAAAGTGAATAATTATTGAGCTAAACGTACAGTAAATGTTTATAACATGAAATGAAAATAAAAAATAAATTATAGGGAGAAAATTAGGTTAACATAAGGAATTTTAAATAGTTTTGTTGAACAGTTGTTGATTAATATTTAAAATTGAATTTTTATAGGTGTAACGTAAATTGAAAGTCAAAGATGAATTATCGAGGTTTGGTGATAGTCACACTTGGAATTATCTAAATAAAACTGTGAATATTAAAAGTTATGTTAAAGAGCTATTAGTTATCTTTCGAATTGGCGGTATTCATGGGTCTGACGATAATTGGAAGTAAAGGATAAATTATCGAGGAAAAGTGGTGGTAAAATTAGGAACGGTCTAAATAAAATTGTAAGTATGAAAAGCTGTATTGCGCAGCTATTACTTACCTTTCAAATTGCAGTACTTAAGGGTGTGACTTTAATTGAAAGTAAAGGATAAATTATTGCGAGAAATGAACGTGAAATAAGGACCATTCTATGCAAATACAACTGCGCGTACAGAAAATTATACCGAATAGCTGTCACTCAACTTCTATATTTCAATGTGGACACGGTTTAAATTAATGTAAACATAAATCCACATACAGAAAGTTATATTAAATACCTGTTAGTTATGTTTAAAATAGTTCTATGGTTGTCTGTTCAAAAAGTCTTCTGTTAAAATTACACAAAAACTGACTTGTTAATACTTTTTATATTCATAGGTTGTGCACCACTGATGTAAGCTGATCTGAAAGGGCACAGATCCAGTTGAAAGCCTCAAATGATCGTGGGTCGAAGTCGGACCCGCGACAGAATTTCTGCTGAAAGCAGCGTATGCTACGTTGTTATAGGATCGCCGTGTCCAAGGCTGATGTGAACAACTTACGTGAAAAAGGAAAAGAGTTCCTCATTAATCTCAACGGCACACAAGCTGAAAGGAAGAAAAAAAAAGAAAAAAGAACATACTCTCAGCACGAAATGTAGACGCGAGGACGTAACTGGCTGTTCACGCGCAGGGAATTCAAATGTACTCGCGTGGGCGAGGAAGAGTCTTCGCCAAGAGGTTAAGGAAGTCGAAGTCAAATCTCTCGTGCGGATAGCGTATCAGCGGAGAGTCGAATATTTTAACGTGAAATTAAACCTATTGCGAAAACGAACGGAATTAATGCAACGAAGACATCCTCGTCTGAATTTTTGTATAATTTTACGTTGAAGTTACAATTAGTAATACTACATAATATTCTGGTTTTCCAGTCATTTTTCAAAAATAATCTTCTAAGTAGAGAGTCTCCTCAAAGCATTATCGTGGTTTCTATTTTAAACAGAGTTCAATTTTGTTGTTTTGGATTTTCTTCAGTAGTGTAGGTTAAAATAACGTTAGTATTGCAATTAATCACTTAATAAATTAATGAATCTATAGAACATGAAATGATTTAGTATATCAAAATATATCCAAAAAAGAATTATCATTCTTTTTACAAAGATTATTTCTTATCTTTAAAACTTCATTGTAGCTATTTTGTAAATCGCACTAGTTTTAAAACGCGACTATCTTGAAGAGGCTTTAAATCTCCATTTCGAGCAATTAGTATGCAATGATCGTTGCATAAGAATTGAAATCTGCTAAAAGTACCGTGAAAATGAAATATCGAAAACCGTTGTAATTACTGGTTGCACTTAACGGTTAATGTAAGCTACTGCTGGAGCCAGTACCTAAATGCTATTTACTACCGCATTCTACCTACAAAGGTACAACGTCTACCCAAGCATCAGCAATTAAATATGCACGTCTCGTTTCACTGAACGAAACATGATTTTCTATTCGGCATGTTGAACGCGGAATAGTAATGCATGAAACAAGCGACGTTTACATGAATTTTATACAGGACATAATCGAGTTTAATGCGTGCGATAAATTTTAAAAGATACCCAGTGCAGTTCATTGTCCTTTGAAGTGACAATAATGAATAGTAGTTGATTCATAAGAATAAAAAAATACATTTAGCGAAGATTAAAATTAAAGTTATACAAATATACCCGTTATTTATTCAAAGAAAACACTTCAAGACGTAAGAGGCAATTACACCCCCCTTGCGCACGAATCGTCCTTCACTTTTCGAACAAGAAATTATTCCTTTGCTTCGCGAAACACCACCCGAGCAGAAGCTACAGGAAAAATCGTCTGGTCAAAGTATTTCGTAATTCTCCAATCTCGGAGCTCGATGTGAATTGTAGATTATCCGATAAGACCGTCTTCGAAAACAAAGAGAAGGGAGGAGAACGAAGATGGAGGGAAAGGATCGTTTACGCCGGACTAAGTTGGCAATTACGCAAATCCTCAAATTTATTCCCTTTTCATTTTCGAACACCGGAAAACGAGAAGGATTTGAAAGAAGGGAAACCTTTGGGCGCGCCGAGCCATTCAATTTGCAGACTCACGTATACATACGCGCGACGATTCATGCAAACGCGTAAATTTAAGCGTAAATTCAGGATCACGTGCTCGTGGCCGCGTACTTGATCGTTTCGCTCGGACCATTCGGAAAAAGAAGAAAAGGCTTTGGGGAGGTAAAGGGGAGGAAGGGATTCGTACATGAAAATTACATACTCTTTGGGACCTGCACTTAAAAGCCCTCGAACGTATAACCGTAGGCAGCTAAAAGCTTCGCATACGTCAATGCCAGGTCCGTGATATTTCGTAACCCGCGTGGTTTAAGTAAAAATTGTTCTCCGGTGCCACTGCTGTCGAACCATCGACGTAAAAAGTTACCTTCAAGTGAGACCTTGGGCCCTGTGTAATTAATTTTTTGCGGATAAATAGCACCAGCTCACGGTGTCGATCACGTATCGCTGTGAAAAGCTCTAGAGTCGACAAGCAACAATAATTAAGTTATTAATATTTCTTGAATTATAGAAAAAAGTATAAGACCAATATTTGCGCTTTACATCATTTTATAATCTTTTTGCGAAAGTTTAATTTAACATTGTATAAAAATGCTGAACACACTGGCTGATCGACTGGTGGAATTTGACTGCGAATTAATAAGAGAGTTTGCGACAGTGGCTTCAATGTAGATAAATGTGTTGGGGATTCTTAATCACAGGGATTTCCAACGATATGCATAAGAAATGATCTGTTACATACGGTTACCATCGATATTTACCACAGTTTTAAAATGTTAGCATAATATTTAACCGGTTTTACCATACGTGTACCAATTTTGTAAAATAGAGCAAGGATCTAATTTAATATGGACACTTTCAGATATGCGTGTTGTGTATCTGTTTTCAGGATCTAAAATTCTTGGAACGTAAACCATTTCAAGGTTTTCCAGTAAAACATGAGCAGAACGATCAATGATTACAATTTTGTACTACAAGTATTTAAAAAAAAAAATCGAAAGAACATTACCCATCTTAATGTCAGTTTTGAATCCTGTTATTATATCGACCATTTAATGTAAATAGAATAAAACTACGTTGCACTCCAACTAATTTTTTCGATGATTGTAAATGATCGAGTCTCAACTTTGTGGCGGTTCGCTGTAACAAGCAAAACTCGTTTGGAGATGAAATCATCCTGCAAGAGATAAGAATAAATACTTGGAATAAATGCTGAATAAAATTCTTCTCGTGTTATGTTCTTCTATTTGAAATTGTTTAAATTGTACACGGAATATTTTGTTAAATCTGCGCAATTATTAAAGATACCAGGATTTTTAGATTCCAACGATAGTTTATATAATGCCAGTCGCGATTGCAATATGAATATTTGCATCTGATTAGGAGAAAATAAGTTTTTTCTCTCGTATGGCTGTTGTATTTTTGTGTAGCTATGGAAATTTATGGAGAATTCTAAAGGGGGGTCGATAATTTTGATTTTCATGAAAGGATAACATTTTAATGAAGAATACACATGAAAATAATTTATTTGGCAAATGGAATGCGTTGAAATTTTCATGTAAAATATATTTTTGAAATATGATGATTAAATTCTATTTTTACTATATGAAAGTGTTTACTATATGAAGTGAGAGACCTTCGTTATCAAATATAAAAAAACAAATTCCAAAATTATTCCTGTAAACATTAATTTTTGAAGTGTACTCTGAACCTATTGATCAGAACTTCAAAAACGAAAATTGTTTGTGCAAAATTAAGCTTACCTTAGCTGTGATGAATCTCTTTGAGAACGGTTCTGCCATAATAGGTAGACATCACTTCCCATCTGATCGTCACTGTTTCCGATATTTTTCACAAAAACGTCGATCACGTTACACACTTTCCAAAGTCTTTTGCCCACTCGTTGCACAACACTGCATCACTTAATCGAAGTCCAAACTTTCCACACTATTTGTAACGATGTTCAGAATTACTTCCACGTTTCACTATATATCCTGGTTTCACGTAGCACTTTGATGGAACTTTAACTCCGCATCTGCACTTACTTGAAATCGAGACTGTTCGATCGGGAATATCGATTTTTCTAAATAAAGCGGATGAAAATCCTATGAATTATTTTTCAGATTCTTTGTGTGAAAGACTGCCACCCCCTAAGATCCCTGGAGTGCGCATAAACCGATCACGCCCGACGTCACCGATTCTTGAATTTTTTCAATTGTATGAAAGGTACGAAATAAATCACTGTTAGCTGAAACCTTGGAAGAACTATAAACTTTTCAAACGCGTCCTGTAAATCATTTTTGCAAATATTAATTTCTTTCGACTCGCGCGTTACATTGTCAGAGGGAAATATTTCATTTAGATTTATTGGCCGACGAAGGAAGATTTCTCGGTTGACGGATGAAAAAAGATTTTCAAACACGATTTATTTACGTTTATTTACTTTACGATTCTATATTTTCAGGATAATAAATATCTCCAATAATCTTGTTATAGAACACTATCTGTTTAATTTTTAATTTACCTTATCTTGTTTAATATTTGCAAAAAGTATTCTAACACATGTGCCTTTCAATTATTTTTTTTATTAGATTCAAAGATGAAAGCTAGTGCAGATATATTTAATCGAATACGAATTATTTATTTTAGTTTAATAATTGTGCACGCGAATTTTAATATTACATTGCACGAAAATAAAATCTAAACATAACGACAGACCGTAATTGTTCACAGAACGTTCATACGTCGCGGCGGACACGAAGATACTGAACCATCAACGGTCTAGATACCTGCTCGAATATTCAATGCGACAATAACAACATGCTTAAATACGCGCGGCTGGAGATTTGTTTGTTCCGTTCCATTATATCCAACAAGGACGCTTTCGTTTCGAATATTGAAACAGCAACACGGACTAAGTACACATCTATGTGGGGAAACATTTAATTACACTTTGTTCAAATATTTAAACTATCTGTCATCAATTTTCGAATTCTTCGCAAACTCGAGAATTTTAGAAATCTTTCTATTCTACACATGCCACTATGAATTACTATACACGCCTATGCCAACAAAAAACCAATCGATAATGACTTTGGACTATTGACTAAAGAAATAAATATTTATGAATCAAGAGGCAAATTAAATGTTGAGAAATGCATTATTTTTGATAAAACTGATGTCGGCACGAAACGTAAGAAATTATTTCGGTTCTGGAATATTTGTATGCAAATATAAGAATCCACTCGAGCGATAAATCTTATTTCAACTACGAAATGTCCCAAAAAATTCAACAACGGTATGTCAACTGTTTCTTGGAGAATTCAATGTTCAATGTGTCATTTTTCTCCATAATTTTAATTTCAATCAACATATCACTTAAAAAATTTCCTACAATTTTCAGACGGGATTCCGAAGGCCCAATCAGTAAAACCATTGGAATTTGGAAATTTCCAAATCTCGAGAGACAAGCAATCCCGAGAAAACACAATCGCTACCAGAAATACAGAACGTGTAAAAACACTAGAACCTAAAAGTGAACGTTGGAAAACGCAGAATGCTGTCGAACCTGTCGAACTGTTCACCGGCCAAGGTCAACTGTTCATCCGCGACCAGTCGAAGTGAGAAGTCAGTCGACACAAGCTATCGCCATTCTGGGTCAACCATCATTAAATCACCGTGACACGTGCGACGGGAATGTCATCCGTTTGAACGGGACTTGAAAAGTCATCCTCTACCGAGAAATCGAAGCGTTCAACTCTCGACGACCCGAGTAGTACAAACATCTTCGATAGCCAATTTAAATGAAACGATACCCTACGAGTGATAAGAGCTAAACCTCTGGCAGTCCAGCTATCGATCATGCGATCAATTAGCCAGTGTCAGCAAGCGTTGTTAGACCCGCGCCTACCGTGGAACGGGTTTCCGTTTTGCGTTATTCCGTAAACACGTTCGCGAGCCAGAATAAGAGAAACTCGAGCGTGCCTGCGTTTATGCAAATTGAAATCCGGAGTGTTCTCACGCTAATATGACTGGCGGGCGTGCCAAGACGCGAGATTGATTGATGAAAATGCTCGCGGAGGCAGCGCTCGGAAGCTTTTTACCGACAGCTCGATTCTAAATTATTTCCATGGTTAATTAACTAATCAACGTAAATTAAAACAACCTGCGGTACGCGTCGCGCGATTCTTTAACTTGTATCGGTATTATTATTATGGAATTATTATTATGGAACACCTTCGCTAGTCTTCGTTCTAATTTAATCGATATTCCATTTAGTTCTTCCAAAATTTTTCAGTACACAACTCCGGTACAATTACAGTTACAGTCGTATACTCTTTGCACATACTCCATATTCTCTCATTTATATCCACCAAAAATACCTACACGTTCTATTTCCCCTAGACTTAATACTGTACACTCCCGATATATTCGACAAAATATTTAACTGCTCCCTTCGATAGCATCTTTCACCCCCCAAAAAGAGATCCATAAATCACCCAAACCGTTAAATTGTCTAACAACGGAAACTCCCACGAAACTATATCTCCTCCCACTAAACAAACGCCGCACCTTCGGCCGCGTTTCTCAAACTCCACAAGACACTTGCACTATCACCGTTCACAAGCCCGCGTTCCGTCGACGAAGAAACCCGAGCCACATCGCGACGCTATCACTCCGCGGCAAGAAAGGCGTTGGTACGACGATTTCCATCAACTGGACACCGGGAGCGCCGGTAAGAAGCAGAGACCGCGTATGCTCGCTGGGTGATCACTCACGGGCCATCCTCGAGTCACGGTGAAACGTCGATGCCAGAAAAACTCGCGGCACCAGGTAGAACGCGACGAATCCGACGGCGGTACGGTCCCGGGCGGCTCGTCCGACCTTAGGCACGAGCCAAACTGGCCAGACGGATCGGTGAACTCCGCGGTGACCGGGTTATCGACGATGCTGATCCGACAAACGGAAGGTCGCGAACGGTTAAACATAATCCGCTAAATCACGTGGCAGGAGCGACGGTGGCGGTCCACGGATGACCAGGACGCGGGAAAGCCTCGGCGAACGCGCGACGAACGACTGGGCCCGGAGGATCGTAAGAGGTCCCATTACTGCGGGGCCTGATGATACGGTGGACGGCAATCGCTAATGGCCAATGGCACGGATAAGAGGAAAAGACGAGAGCGTCGAGAGGTTAGGAAGAAGCTGCCGGGATGGAGAAAGATGAACTGAGGGAGCGAACGAAGCTAGCGAGCAAGAAACAGCCAGAGGAGCGTGCCCTGGAGAGAGAATGGGCGAGGAGAGAACTCGGACTGGTGAAAGAGGTGGAGGTGAGTTCGGCAAAGGCTGGTCGGGCACCTGGGCGACACTACCTCCTCACCTCTTCCACGACTGCTCTCTCGTGTGCTGTTCTCGGTGCCCTAACGTGGTCCCTTTCGTTCGTGAGCCGCCTCGTGCGGGGTTCCAAACGCTTCCTGATTTCTGGAAAGGCTTCACTCCGGGAAACGTGCTATTTATCTTGCGACGATGTCGGTAATTTTATATCGTATATTTTCTTCGTGGTTGGATACACAGAGAAATGGTCTTACGAAAGATGTTTGGTACGAAAGGGGGACATTATTCGGAGTAAAAAATATTAGTGTGAGTGAAGTGACGACGGAGATTGTGTATACACGTCGGACTAAATCTCTACTGCGGTGCGGGTTACGTGTATACACGTCGTGTAGAATAAAAAATATTAATTATAAAATATACGTAATGCATGTTGAGTATATTCTACGTGTATTTTCTATATTATTGTATGTCCTAAATAAGATCAACAGTCCAGTCATCAGGTATGCGTGTCTAAACTAAAAATGTTCAATCCTGGTCCAATTTATAATTGGCTAGATTTATATTTCACGTTAAATTAGTTACCCCGTTGATAATTCCACTATTCACTGGTACCCTTAATTAGGTATTTCGTTAGATCTTCTGCAGTGAATCAGTACTATTCGATCATGCTTCTGTAACGTGCAAACATGCCTCATGTATTCCATCCATCCTTAAAGTCATAAAGTTACCGAAAAGAAATCATCACAGTAAGATAATTTACCCATTCGCTGAACATTATCGCGATTTTATCAAAGACAGTCGAGTTACAATGTTGAAGGTTACAAAGCTGAATGACACTGTAAAAGTCGAGGCCGGGATACGTTGCTGACTTTTTATGTCCGCCATCACCGTTAATATAGCCCAATAAAATCTTTTATCAATTTAATATCTGTCCGACACGAAGAGTATTAAGAAGCACTAAAATGTTCACTGTCGCGATCCGTGTACCCTAATCGGTCCCGGTACTAAAACAGGGATGTACATTCACTCGCGCCATTTGTACGAAACGTATTCAACAGGTTATTGTCGCAATACTTTTCGCTCGTACTTCGGATAATATTTATGTATGAAATACAATACAACAGTTCAGACAACGTCCCTTTGATGTTTCGGTTAATGTTTGGTAAGAAAACAGGATGA
Source organism: Hylaeus volcanicus (assembly GCF_026283585.1). Lineage (NCBI taxonomy): Eukaryota > Metazoa > Arthropoda > Insecta > Hymenoptera > Colletidae > Hylaeus > Hylaeus volcanicus. The sequence continues at coordinate 23,312,961 of NC_071980.1, forward strand.
TGAATCAATTGAAGCAAAGTTCAAAGAAAACATAGCGTATTGAAATGCTGCTTTTTAATCGCATTATTTTATTTTAATTATTGACATGGTAGAATGAAGGGGATTCATTTTTTCGCAATTGAAATTTAGATGTAACATTTAAGAGAAATTTCGTTGAGTAATAATTTTTTTAAACAGTTTGGTCATAACTCACGTGTGAGAATATATCTGTATTATATATTACAATAATTATTAATTCTAAAACATCATTAACACATGAAATATTTGAGGGTAAATAAAGAATAAAATTGATTCGAGAATAGAAGAATTATAAATTTATAATTTCTTTAAATTTTATCGTGTGCCTTTTTAGCAAACAGGTATTATCAATATGTCCGCTAATTTTACATAAATATTTGAGCGTTCTGAATAGCGAGAAGTTTATATAAACTTTTCTGCGTTTTCAACTGGAAACTCGCATTTCTTGCAGAGTGATCGTTCAATTTCCAACGATTTACATACCGCACGTTAAAGTGCACAGCTTTAATGCATTTTATGAGTAGAGAAAAATGATGAGTGACGATTATTCGACCGTTTCTCGAATGTTGATATAACGTTTCGCTGGTCTTTGCCTCTCGTTCCATCATCGAGGACCATGCTTGTTTGGTTCGCGTCGACCATTAAACATAAGGATACGAGAACCACCACGCATCATTATCTTTGTAAGCGAGCATGTTAATGTGTCGATGATAACCACCATGCATTCTCGTGTCCTTCGCCACTTACAACGTTGTACGCGTTTATCGCAATCGGTTTCGTAACGAGCACATCTGCAAAGTTCGGTTGATGGACTATGGCTTTCGAGTCCTTCGACGGCTACTCCAAACTTTTTACTCTTTATCTGCGGTGAGTAAAAATTGTACATATTTCCTCGTATTAATCTGTTAAGTCGATTCATAAATTGTCTATAATTCTCAAAGTATATTAGTAAATCAAGTATTTTTTATTGTTGGTTGCATAATAAAGTAGATACACGAATCCTTCATGATTCCGCGATGGGAGTACACTTTTGAATGTAAACTATATAATTGTATAACCCTTTGGATATAAATATGAAAGTATAAAATTTATACTATGCACAGAAAAATATTTTACAAAACGTTTGTAGAATGTTTTTATTTAATTCAACGCTGTGCGATTTTACAAAGGAACCATTTCAAGCAAGTTTCTCCTAATTTCAGTTTACTTGTTTTGTGCGACTCAGGAAAATACGGTTTTATTTTCTACAAAATTGTTTCATTCATAGTTAAAAAGAACAGAGGAGAAAGTATAACAGGCCTAGTTAACAGTAAAGGAAATGAAAAGTAGTTTAAATAATGTTTAGTTCCATAAGGTTATTAGTCGATGAAACGACAAAATGAAGAAATTACGAAAATTAGAGAAATTCAATTGTTTCTATGTTCATAAGATTAATATACATAATTCAAATAGAAATTCTAAGTTAAGCACATGTCGATAATTGAATAGCTTTCATTCTCTGTGTTTACAAGAACTTCGATTTTTATAAATAAAAGTATCGTGTTACTTGTACCAACTTTGTATATTTCATCTGGGTTTGCTGCACGCAAAAATAGCCTCGATTCGGCCAGATTCTAACTCGAATCCGCTTAGAACGGGATACGTTTAACCTTCGCCTCGTTTTCATTTCTCACGTAACTTTCGGAATCACGAAGAACTATACCGCAAAGGCATTCCCGAAGTTTGACCCGCGCACGTTTACCAAACGCTTCGCTCATTTCTGCCGTCCTTTTTATCACCGCAAAAAGTTGATTGTCCAGTTTGTGCTACACAGTTGGAATGGTCTAAAGAAACCAAGTATTCAATAACGTTGCAAAGTAAGCACGATGCGAAAGTATATACCCGAAACGAGGCAATTAATCGCCGATAACATCGGTACATTGAAATGACCAACGGGACGTAACATATTTAGCAATATTTCCTTCTCCTTGTTTGCATTAATGCTTGGAACTGTTTTATGTAATAAACTTTCACGTTCCAGAAAGTATTTCAGCAATCTTCCCAAGGATCTAACGAAATCATTCAAGGAGAGTATAAAACATCACTGAAACAATAAAAAATCGAACGGATGGTTGGATAGAAGTGTTCATAGTATTAAAAAATTGTGCTTAGTTTCTTAGATGCCAAAAAGATGAAGGGGTTCAGCTTTCTATACTATTAGAGCAAACCCAAGAGCTAAAGTAAATTACAATGGTTACCATGAATCTTCAATTTTGATCAAATTTGGCACACATGTAGGTCGTTAAAAAATATTACATACACGTTTACTAGGACACCTTGTTTAAGGGATGAAAACTACCCTCAAAGTTGTTGGTTTGGTTTATCACGAGCAGTAGTGTAATTTTTTCAATATTTCTATTTTCGTTTCACTTTCCAATCTGCTTATTACCTTTCATAAAAATGTGACGCACGTTTACAATGAGTTGGCTGAGAACGAATTTCTAGAAGCAAATATCTTAAAAAATTCTTTCGATGACCTCCAAGTTACTGATTATTCAACTGAAACGTAATTAGAGGAACTGATTCACAAGTCGATTAAAAATTCCCATACGTTACAGGACCTAAATTTAGCCCAGCCCTGTCCATCGTTAGATTCGTGGCAGTGCAACCCCAAGGGGTCACTCTCGGCCGGACATCATCCGAAACGTTTAACGAGGAACGTCGCATTTCATCTCTCACGGTCCCATATCTTATCAAGGTTCGACCGATCCGTCTCCAAAGGTCGATGGGGGATTAAAGTTTCGAAATGCACACGGTTCGTACGTAACCGAAGCGATGAATCCGCCCCTGGCGCCATGGTGTGTGGTTGTTGGTTGCCGCGGCCGATGCCCAGTCTCCAGTCTGGCTGCAGCTGCGAACCGGTTATATACTTTCATCTGGCAGTCTTAACACGGTGCCTAAAAGAGAATCCGATGACTATAGTCAGAGTGCACACGCGAGGGAGCGAGAAAGAGGGGATGAGAGGGAGAGGTTAATACCTGTACCAAGGCACGCTTATGCATTGGAAGAAAGGACGTCCAGCGTCGTTCCTTCTTTCTTTCCTTTTTCTTTTTTCTCTTTTTTTTTCTTTCTTTTTATTTTTTATTTTCCTTCATCCGACCCGCTACTCCTTCTGGTGGTACCAACGGGCTCTTTTTGGTAACGTTCATCTTTCACTTTTTGTTTCAGCGGGCAGCCGAGGAACGAAAGCTCGCGAAACTGGATAAATGGGGAATATGAGGAACGAATTATGGTTGCACCGTGCAGGCGACTAATTGGAAATGTTTTCAGAGAAATGATGCGCGGTTGCGGATGGATAGTAATGCCCGACCGGCGATACGTGGACCAGCTATGTATGCAAAAGAAGATACAAAGAAAGATACTGCTAAGGAGCAAAAGTTGCAAGGAGGTTTCCTGTCGCCCGCCAAGGAGCACGGTTCCCACCGTTTGCTCTTTTTCGTCGCGGTTTTCGCTCAAAAGGAATCGCGTTTGATATTTGTTTGACAATCTTTAGGAAGATAATATGTGGATATCGTATGATGAATTTTAATTGATCATTTCATGCTCTCTTGGGTGGAAGTATCTTTGCTGCATTGGCTTGTATTTGACGTTTACTCTCTAGAAACTTTTTGGCCATGTTACTGAAGTACTTTAAACGTATGCTTGTGGACAGAAGTCAGCATAAGTGGTTGACGACAAGTGCAAATGATTTGTGTAACTTTCCTTGTAAAATTCAGAATGAGTCAAAGTGACCTGTGTATACCTTCTGTTAAAGCAATTATACATTTCCATTTAGTGATGCATTTGAATGACTTTCTTGAATAATGTTGTTTTTTTTTCCTTATATATCAATTGTTTATAGTTACGTCAACCAACCAACCACGTATCAGATGATAAAACTGTAATGAAAAATAAGAACACTTTTGGCCAATGTGTGGTTAATATTAATTAAAATATAAAGGAGATAATTAAAAACCTAATGGTGCTAATAAGTAAGAAATGGAAGGTTACAATATAAAAATAGGAATATTGAATCAAAAGGGAATAAGGAACAAAGGCCTGCCTCGATGTTACAAGTAGAAGAGTCAAGAAAAGAATACTTCAGAGATATCATTTTAAAATAATTTCAATTACATTGTCATAAATTAACCTCCGCTAATAAATAGACCTTTCGACAGTAACAATTGCGTCAGGAACAAAGACAAATCTCCAGCGATTGTGTTTATCTTTCGATTGAGATAAATAATTATATTCGAAGGAAAAGTAATATATAAAAGAATCGGTAAAATATTTCAATAAGTAGGGTCGGCACTCGGTTAATTCGATTAAGTTTCAATGAAATCCTAGACGGGGGTACGGAAAGACTTTAGAAATCTTTTTCTTCGGTTCATCCTTGACATTTCATTCATTCCGCCCACGGAAACGAGTTTCTTCTCTAGGTGAATATCATTGAATTTCTCGGATACTTTCTTATGCTTGGCATTCCATATAAGAGTAACCAAGGTTTACGGGTTGCATTTCACGATCGGGAAGATCTTGTTGCTATCCACAGATTACTGCGAAGAATTGGATAATGGAAAAGAAAATCGCTAATACGAGCACATATCTGTACCCGAGCGGAATACGTATGTCGTTGAAATAACTCGAATGTCAAATGGGAATTACTCTATTCCGGAGAAGCCAGCGGCGAAACCACTTCTTGGACCAAATATGCTTCTCTTCCACCTTTTTGTAATAAGGGAGCGTGACGTGGAAGCAACAAGTGAAACATAGTTAAGACTGTTTTATTTGGCCAAATGGATCGTTGTATTATTTCATAATCATCATATAATTTTATAATTTTAAAAGTACACGTGTAATTATATAATTTCAAAAATAGGCATGGTTATATGATTTTGTAATTATGTTACAGTTATCAAGAAGATCAAGAAGAAACTTGTGCAATGTATAAGTAATTAAATTATGCATATATGAATCCAAGCACAGATACGCAATGGCCCTTCGAATGATCGGCGCTCTACTGTACTCGCAAACGAGAATTCAGCTTTCAAGATGAATGCGCATACACGTTACGTTCAAGAAGGATCGGTACACAGGAAATCCATTGTGAACATGGTACAAATAAAAAGCCCGTACAGTTACCTCATCTTCAAGTACGTAAAAGGACACGGAAGGTCAGCCCTCTTGGAATTCACATGCACGTAGTTTTTGACCGAGGAAGCACTTACAGTAACGTCACGTAACGCTTGAGCAGGGAACAAGTCCTGCGAGAAGAAAGACCTGTCTTCCTTAAATAAAATCTGCTCGCTATCCTGGAGCTAGACACACGTGTGCGTATGTGTGACCGTGAAGTCCGATCCTCTGACTCACCGAAGAATACTATGCATTAACGAGCAATTGAAATAGCAGACGTGACGAGACCCTTTAATTCCTGTATTCCTCCTTCGACAGACCTGAGCTTCATCAAAGAGAAAAGATTTCATCTTTCGTCAGACGTTCAATTTTCATTTGGACGAGGTGATCGTCAAAATTCAAACCTGGGGGATGATTGATAAATAAATTAACCCTTCGCGTTCCGACTGTCAGTACTGCTTGGATAACTATCGAGGTCATTCCACTCGAAGTGGTACCACTGCTGACAATTCTGTCCAGACAATTCTGTTCTATCCCAGTCCATTTTGTATATTTTTTATTATGGAAGTGTTTTATTATGGAGTTTAATTATGGAACGTTGGATTCTCAGCATTTTGTTTGAGTAAATAAGTATAAATTCCGTTGTTGTCTTGCTTATTAAGTTTAAAATACAGTTGTTTATTTTCAATTATTTCTTATATAGAAGGAACTAATTACGAATCTTCTGGCATGTGTTAGACAGAAACAATGCTAAACGATAAAGTAAAATAAGTATTTATATGTTGATGTTTGTTGGAAATATTGGGAATATTGTATATCTTTCATTTAAACATTCTTTCGCGCTTAGATTGAAATGCTAGGCAAATACAATACGCGACATCTGAGAGAAACTCGTGAAATGTCGTTCACTTTCTAGCCAAGACGGTGATCCTGAGTAACTGTAGGTACGAGGATGCAAGCTAACAGGATTAGAAGCTGATAAAATCGGCTACATGCATGTACATGTAACGTGACACGCTTACTCCACTCTTTTACCACAAACCTGTTATAAATAATCTTCCATCTCTTCTATGCAGACACGCAACCACGTCCATGGTAAAAGAATTGTCGGTATGTTATCTCGTTTGTGGATAACATCTGCGCACGATAAAGCAGGAAATTTCATGGTTCGAGAACCAAACTGGTTTACCTTCGTCCTACATAAACTGGAATGTGAAGCAGGTTTGCGTCTGTAATGATAGATATACCTTTACCCCGATTTACGTGGAAGTTACTTCGTTTCTTTTATTTATTTAAATGAAAAATAAAGTAAAATACAACTGAAAAATAAAAAGAAATATCAATACATTTATGAAAAAGCAAATATACAAAGCTATATTTTTAATTATTTCATTTCTAAAGTACAACTTTTCTACTTGTTTTATTTTTTAAATTTCTATCGACATGTTGAAGTTAAGTATTTTAAAAATTGCCCCAACTTTCAATTATGCAATTACATAACTATCGTCAAATATCAAATAAATGAGGATAGAAATTTATACAAGTCAAGACACATTAATAAGTTGTTAACTCTCTCCTTGGGTGAAGCCTGAGATTTATTTTGATTTTAAATCGTGTTCCTCACAACCTTTCTACTTGTTTTATTTTTTAAATTTCTATCGACATGTTGAAGTTAAGTATTTTAAAAATTGCCCCAACTTTCAATTATGCAATTACATAACTATCGTCAAATATTAAATAAATGAGGATAGAAATTTATACAAGTCAAGACACATTAATAAGTTGTTAACTCTCTCCTTGGGTGAAGCCTGAGATTTATTTTGATTTTAAATCGTGTTCCTCAAAGATTTACTGGCATTAATTATTACATTATTTGTATGTATTATATTATGATATATCATACATTATATTGTTATACTATAAGAATTATTTACTACTTTGAGAATTCATTAGTTTTGGCTATTTATTTGATTGTCGAGAGTTTCTATAATTGATAGTTCTCCAACAAATTAAAAATTCTTTTCCACTTAAATAGTTTAATTATAAAAAGAAGCTGAACATACACATACGCGCCAGTGACCCTGAAGAGAGTAATGAAAAGTATAGGTGGAAGGGTGTCGAAGCACAGGTGACCAGAGGATGCGAAGAGGGGAAATCCATCGGTGCACGCCTCGGGGAACACGATGGGTTGAATTTAACTCCGACAACCGTACGTTTTGTGGTGTTCTGTGTACGGTTAGTGCTCACGCCGCAGAACGAACACCAGGCACCGATCTCTGCGCGGCTGTCTCGACTCTGGCTTCAGTTTGCTGTCGTGAGCACACCTGAACAGGTGACCGACTCGATCGTTCGATAAACCTCGCTCTCGGCGTTTCATCGTCGATCGATAGACGCTGAAACTTCGATCTTCATGCTATTATTGTTCACAACGCCTAGGACAAGTCGATCTCTTAAAAATCTCGATTACTCGCCGCAAACGTAATTATAATTGTCACCTGTGCTAACGAAAAAAGAAATGTAAAAGTTGAACTGTTTTCTTTTTGCTTGTCATAATCAATGGATTTTGGGTTTTATTTATTTATAGTGCATGGTAATATGGAAATAAAATCCGTTGTCTGACGATACTAAATGACTAATATAAATATTTCATACACATAAACATCCATAGTTGAACAATATTCCTGAAGAGTTTCGTAAAAAGATATTAATATTTATAGAAAATATAAGCGTCTCTGTACGACGATGTAGACACCACTTTGTTTACTTATTTACGGGTTAATGAAAAATCTCTTTAGTATTTAAATAATTTCACAATCACACACTTTCATAGTTAACCATCATTATCGAATAATAAACTACAAGATATACGACAATTTAATTTAATTATAATTGCCATCAGCGTTTCTGCAAAATGTATTATTTTCAATTATCTTCAATACAGTTCAAATAGGAATCAATCAATTTTCTTAATACATACTATTTATTACCTTCGAAAAAATAAATCTTAAAAATAATTTGAGTTTTCACAAATTTTTAAGAGGTCCTTTTAAATATGATGGAACTTTTGCCTAAAAACAGAGGCTAGAATTCGAATAATTCTTTAGGACTGTGCGAAACTTGCGGCACCTGTAAAGAAAGTGAAGAGGATGATCGACTATCGTGGGTAAAATCAAGTTTATCGCCGTAAGCGTATGTTCCATGTAACGCCGAGAGCTTACCTGGGTAGGTGAACATGCTCGTGTGCTCAGCAGTTTATCAGTAACGTGCTGACAGTCCGCACGGACCCGTGGAACGACGCTGCTCAAATAAACTCTCGCGTTTCTCGTGCGGCGAACTCGACAAATAGTCTTCGACATAATGCATCATCGTTAATAAGAAACATCATATTTGACTCTCAGTGCGAGAATAAGTTTCTAAACAAAAACGGGAGTGAAAGAAATACGTGAATTTTGGGCGAAGTGACGTGTTATCAATGGAAATATAAAATACTTTGTTGCACAGTGATATTGAAGGGTCTACGAGGAAACTATTGAACTGAGACACCGAAATGTCCTGGTATTAGAAAATGAAAGAGGAATATGGCTTAGTGTGAGGCAGGAAATTAACGAAGAGCAAGAGAATAGTTAATGCATCCTCTATAAGAGTTTTATGGAAATCGTAAGTACCAGTCAATCAAAGTCTATTAATCTGCATGCTTTCACCATAAAGTTTCTAATTCTTGGCTGTCAGTAATTTTTTGAAAGATGGCTAACTCTTTTAAACTGTGACTGAAACTAGTTCCACGCGGACGTGTTCTATACAGTATACGAGTGGAACGTAAATTCGATGAAAGGCAATTCAAATTTGCCACGTTAAATCAGCGTTCAAATTTATTTAGAAGATTGTAATAAATACGTTTCCATGAAAAATTGGTTCATCAAATATCATAATTACTTACATGAAAAATTTAACAAAAGTAACAAACACAGTTATTATTTGCACTTTGTACATTTTTCATTTTTTGGTTGACGTAAAATGAAAATTACGATACAACAGACACTGCGGGCACCGATTGCGATTACCGATGTCCTCAATTTCTTTAATAATCGGCTACTAATAATCGTGATGCAATTTGAATGCTGCGTAAGGATGTCATTGTAATCACTTTTCTCCTGTGCCACTTAACACAATGACATTACGTAATCTCATTTCTCTTTTTCATTAACTGCAAAAAAATTGTGTTAGAATTATTTGTGCGAGAGTATTGTTTCATACGTGAATTCGTTCTCACATGGAACACCTCGTTCCTCCGAATCATGTGATTGCTCCATTTTTATTTGAATACCTACTTCGAATTGAAAACAATGCCAAGTGCTACATGACAGTAACGGGAACGTGGAAGGAATTTTCTGGTCCACACACATTCCCATTACAAATAAGACATCAATATATTACAATTTTCTTTTATATTAATATTCAAAACAAATTAATACTTAATTAAACAGGAGTTGGGCGATTGTTCATGTACAATGTTTCGTCACGACTTTCGTAAAGTTATTTATTTGAAAATAACCAGTTATATTGAATAACAATTGGATGTCAATTTTTGTGTCTTGTAAGAGTAAATATTTTCTATAAACACATAACTCATATTTTGTTTAAAGCAATGGACATAGAAAGTACAGATACTAATGGGACTGAATGTATGTGACAAAATATGAAATGTGTATCTGCATACAAGTATATGCACATTTCACATTAAGTAACTTGTCGCAGGAGGGTCTTCTTGAAGTGTGTAACACGATCGGTGCAATGGAGATGGTGCAATTGATATCTTCGCGAGCACGGATGAATGGATTATGCAGTCGCTCACACTGAAAATCGTCCACCATTCCCGCTCGCCCATTGGTTTCTATGAAATACGCTATATGTACAATTATCGCGAGTTTCTAATTAGCGTGGGAATATTCTGGTTTTATTACTGCGTAAGAGAACATCTTCAATATGAATCTCTCTCATATAAAAGACAATTTCAAGGAACAGTATAAATAAAATATTCAACTTCAACATTGTCGTGCCTTCTAAATAAAGTCTGAGGCAAAATTTCATAGTTAATAATTCATCCTGTTTTCATCTATCTTTCCAACAATGCTCCATTTAAATGGAAAAAAGCGCCTAATTGCACGAACCTTCCATGTAAAATGACTACTTCTAAAAAGTGAAGTGACTGCGGAAGTGCGGGGAAACTAAATTCCTGTACTCTCATGCTTGAAACTAAAGATCATCTATTATCTCATTTAGAATATACGATTAAAATGGTAGTTGTTTTGGAATAATTCATTTGGTTTTAATATTAAGTAGAGTTGATTCTTTGAAATTATCCTCCAGCAAAAATGAGGAAGTAATCCGAATTATTCATTATTGATAATATTTTTTATACCCGGAACTTGTACACTCTGAGTACTCGTATAAATTTTCCAAACTATAGATCGTATTCGAAGCGATAAATTATCCCGAGCAAATGCATCGGTACACGCGTACACTACCGCTCAAAAGTTTCTCGAAAGAAATATAATATCATTAGAAACTACTACCGTTTACTGCAAGGCATTACGCCTCAGGGAAGATTTCACTTTGTTATTTTTCATATATTTTTTTCTTAAAAAGTAAATTAATAAAAGAAGGCTCCATTAAGTTAACAATCGTCAATTTTAACGAATTTTATCTAATAATACATATATCGAAAGCATTTGTATAAATTTAACATTCTATATAAGAATTTTTGAAGTATTGTCCTCAATTAAATATGCTCTTAGAAAGCCCCATCCTTCTTAATTATTTATTCATTCATTAACCAAAATGGTTTTATTATCGATACTTAATAATACAGCAAATCTAATTTATTTTTCATTTCTTTTTTTTTGTCATTAAACTTTTCCAGAACTTTTGACCAGCAGTGTATTCAGAACAGTTGAGATTCTATTTGACGTTAGCGAATTAATTAATTCAACTAATTAAACACTAAACACTTAAGTGTTATAAAGATGATTCTAACGCAACGAAAAGCGATGCAGGTAACTGTACCACGGCATGAAAATGGAAATTTCTGAAGTCACTTGGCACAAGCTCAAATAATTATCATCGTAAATGGCAAGGTATCGCTGGTGCATGTGCGCCACGTTAGGTGGACGACCGTGCGTGCACCACACCGGGAAAATGGAAGGGATACGTCACGCAACGATTTTCAGTATGGGGTGAGCAAGAGCAGCAGACGGTGGTATGGGGTGTGTCAATACCCCGTGCGGTGTTATCATTCGGAAGCATGCATGGCAGGTGTAGGAAGTGACGTCACGCACCTCGGAGTATACCTGTTCGAAACTCGACCTTACTGTCTGTTTTCGTCGGACCACCATGCATAAAAACTTCCTCTGGTCTACCCATGTGAAACGCAACAAAGGATATCCTTGCCTTCTGGACTAACAACGCCGCGTACTATAATTGCGAGACTGGTTAGAAATTAAAATGGGAACTTTCGTTTGTCCCCTTTAAGGACGATTGTTGGTTGGTTTATTCTGCCATTGTTAATTGGCAATTGCTGTATGTTTCTTCGCCGTGAGATACGTACCGATGATGTTCTTCCGTTTGTTTGTATTTTTAATTTTTATTAAGGACACGAAGTTACTGTTAAACAATTACAAAGTCGTCATAACTTATAATATTCTATAATATATGATAAATTTATGGCGATTGAGACATATTGCAAATGAAATAACTAATAAATTATATTAGGTCGTCCCATAAGTTCGTGCCGAAGACTGCGTCGAAATTTAATAAAAAAAACCACAGAAATTTTCTAGTAACGGTATAATGACTATCTGAGAGAGGTGAGAAACTATTGCGAAATGAGACAGATTATCTTTTCCTATGACACTTAAGAGTATGTTTCACATATTAATTTAAGAAATAGAAGTATAAATGGCACGAACTTTTAGGACGACCTAATACTTTGTATTAATTATTAGTTTCATTCGTCTTCTATTTAAGTTGACGCACTAGTAATAAATTAAAAGTAGAATGGGAAATAATATATGTTTTGTCGATTAGAAGCACTATGCAAAAATAATACTAGGTTCTAAAGGCGCAGAAACTTCTGGACCGCCCTAATAATGATTAAGCTTTCGTAAGTGGTTGCCTTTTCGTAGTGCCTTCAACAAAGTTTTGTGGTAGACTAAGTCCTTGAGTTGAAGACTTAATTTCTCTTCTGATTTTGATAGTATTTAAACTTTAAACTTTGTTTCCACTATAACGAATCCCTGACATTAACTTTGAAGAACCTTGGAACAGAAACAACTACACAATTTCGTTTAAAAATTAGTTTCTTCGTTATATTTCTAATCTCTGTACAAAGGTGCCTCGATGGAATTAGGTGAGTTCTTAAAACTTCACTTTATATTGATTTATTAGTTCGATAAACTAAGCAAGCGGATTCTTAACAGAAGTTCCATTCTATCGTTAATTTCTCTAAGAAATATGAATTTCTAATGTTTGATAACCATATAACTTCTCTTTTTTTAAGTTATGTTTTATTAACGGTTTTCTTCCTGTCGATTTCGATATTGCTCTCTTCAATCTTACAAATACTTAAAAAAGATGGAGGCAAAGGTTCGCTGGACGTAGAAGATTTTTCTGTAAAAGAGTCTCAATAAAAAAAGTAACTGTACAGCATAATCAACGTATTATCGCCCCAGTTGTTACGTTTCCCTTTTGGGGCCATCTGAAAATGGCGAACCTTCAGAATGGTCTCCTATTAACCAGACTTAAAAGTCAAGAGCGTAGCCGACACACTCTGTTGGCAAGAAGAACACCACTGGGCATACAACTCCAAGTCTTTCTGAAGTGTCGTGCTATCCAAAAGGAACATCTCGACACGTGCATTCAAACCAGCTATTATTACCTTAATCGTTTGTTGCATCGTTCGGAGACACTTCGTTGTTGCCACACACTTCCTCCCATCAACATTTTGCTGTGCCGAATTGAGACTGGAGTAACCTTGACACAGAATTTAAATAAAGTACTATAGAAAGTGAGATTTATATAAACAACGAATACTTAACAACTATCGAAATTTATCGCCATCGCAAACATGATTTCCTCTGAGAAAGTTTCTGTAAAATTCTGTCCCTTCTTTTCTTTTAAAATTTAAATTTGAATATTTTGATAACGAAGAAAGCAAGGTGAAATAATTGTGATATTAGACAATGAGAAGTAGGTAACTCTTCTCGTCACTCTGCAGACATCTAGTTTCATACAAGAAACAAAATGTTATTATTTGCATATTAATACACATATTACAGGATTTACATTTTATAAAATATACATTTACTTCTTCGAAGAGAGATGTTATTTTCACTTAAGCCCTTGTTATCAAATATCAAAGACGTGGCCCACTCTCTCTTCGATGTAATTATTATACGATAGGGTATGCGATAGGAAAAGTGGTCGAGTGTGAAGCATAATTTGAAAAACGAACTGGTCATCTCGGTCACGACTTCTTCCGTAATCAAGATGCTCTTGAAGACTGAATTAATGATGTTTTGTAATCTCGTTGAACTATCTGGTTTCCGGGAATCGGCCTTGCAGACCACTGACCACGGCCGGATGCTCTTGTCTACAAAGAGCGAGAATGAATAACTACCGAGAAGGAGCCGTTGAACAAGGCTTTAACGATCCCGGTGCGGTATCCTGCAATCAGCTGTTATTATCAGAAAAATTAACAAATACTTTTCGTGATCGAAGGAATTTGAAACTGTTATTTGAAGTTACTCTAATAACCTGTACCGCTACTAATTAGTCAGCTAACTAACAAATCAACTACACAGGATGTTGTGCATTATATGGTACAACCTGAACGGAACTGTATTTACACCAGGAAGTAGATGAAAAATTTATTATATTTTCTTCCATTCGAGATAATAATAGACTAAAAATTGATTGTAAATTATTCTTGGTCAACATCTATTATAAATGGTACTATCGTGAAATATTAATTCATTGTAAGTTATTAATTCATGGTAAGTTCACTTTCTTCTAAAAATAGATCGAGAAATATTTGTCAAACTTATTGATGGGCATGCATGAAAATTTCAACTGCAAAGTTAAAGTCTGACTGTGACGTTGCATACATGCAGCAAGAACGAAAGATTTTGATTACCTGTCGAAAACATTGCTGAAGTTGCGTGATTCAGATCTGATCACGTGTCGAGCTAGACAAGTAAGGTAATAGTGATATGGAATTGCTTTGATTTGTCATTTTAAGCGAATAAAAGTGTTTAGATTACAAAGTGTAATTTAATAGACATATATTTTATATAAATCCAAACAATAACGGAATATTTATCGCGTATATTAAATGGGACAATTTTTATATGAACTAGAAATATTTAGAATTATTCTATAATATAAGATTATTATATATGAGCTTACGTATTTTATGTTTCCCTTCTCTATTGTTTAGATTTCAATTTCAGTAAAATCAGTTTCATTCATGGTCCAATAAGTGCATGCTTGAAAGTAGAGCTATCTGCGGTTGCTTCATTCGCAATTCCGGAAAAGATCAACTTTCAGCTATAGAGTTTCTAATCGAAACAAAGGAAAACAACTATGAAATATGTATCTGCATTTGTTACAAAATTGCTGCTCAAAGAATTTCAACCGCATCAAAGTATTAGATAACGTTCCTTATAAATCTAAATCTACTTTAAGTATAGTAGAAAGTTCTTCTGATGCCAAGTTCCGGTTTGACTTACATTAGAAATGAAACTGTCGTTTCTAGCATTGTTTCTCGGACCACCTTGTTTAACCTTATGCACCACGAATGAAAGTAATTTCTTCGAAACCCTAACCAGAATAATTGCTAGTGTTACCGTACGAGGTCCTTGAACAATAAATTAATAATTAAAATTAATTAGATTTAATGCACTGGGCATGTTGAAAAGTCCTTAGAAAGATTAGTGCGAAAATTAAATTACTGATTACAAAATGATAAACATTTATGTTACTCGGTTCAGTAAGATATATGTACTTTCTTCCGACAGTAATTTTTCAAATCATCTTCAAATTAATTTCTACATATTCTACCTCCTTTATTAATCATACTATTAAATGATAGATAATCTAGAAATGCGTTGGATCAGGTTCATAGAGGTACCTTTAATAATATTAATTAATAAAAACAGAAGAAACTGAACGAAGTAGAGACTAATGAACTGTAATAGGCGGAAGGAGACATCTTCGAAGTAATTACTTCTAATGAAAATTCAATGAACGCGAAGCAAATGATCTGTGTTATTAGGCACAGCTTCCCAAGGAACGAGAATTCGCTTTACTTTTCACGCTTGTATTACGGTTATGTGTTATAATACCGAGATCGTGGGAAACCAACTGCGACTTCCGGCGAGCTTTCACTTCGGTTAATTGTCCTTATGGTTGCTCGGAGCGCTTGACAATCTTGACATTGAACGAAGAACAGGTCGTGGCAGAGAGAAAGCATTTGGATCCCCGTTTGTCAGTTGTCGAATTAAACGTAACGGTTACAGAGACAATTGGCACGAGTCAGCTTTGTCTTTTATTTTCATTTAAACAAATTTTAATTAAAGATATCTGCAGATGAAGTTTTCTTTAAGTAGGGTTGAATTATAATACTGAATCGGAAGTTGTAAAACGAGTAGACATGAATAATTTACTCGAGATTCGATATATCAACCCTTGACGTATTAATTAATGCATATGTGAATTGGTAATAGAAATGTTTATCTTAATTCTACTCCTGTTTCGGTTATTAACGCCTGAGCAAATAAATCATATGTTTTATGAAGAGATATTGATGCAAATTATAAGATATCTTAATATATGGATTTTAGATTTACATTTACACTTTGTTACATATTTTAATGAATTCATAACTGTATGTTGTGTATCATGTGTATCGTTCTGTATGTAATATATAATTACATAGAAATTCCGTTGTTGCAACCTAGATATAAAATTGAACTGAAAGTTAAAAGAATTTTATTTTCCCATTTGTTTATTTCTGATTAAAAATTTTTTAGAGTAATTAAATAGTAGATGCTAGTCTGAGCTAATTATTGATCATGATCATGATATAAAATTATCTATTTAGCAATCACTTACATTTAATTGTTACAGTAGAATTAACTTTATAGTATCCAGGTATACAGTTATTATCATGTATATCGAATTAATTATACGTTAACGTAGTTGAACAGATGATTAGCAAGTAGAAAATGATTACTCACTGAAGCAAACGAAGCGAGTTGCTAACGGGATGCTGAAGGTATTATTGCTGCATTATCAGACTATTCCGTGTAAGTGAAGTTTGTTTCATAACAAATGCTGCAAAGCATATAAATTTCATATTGTAGCAACAAGAGTGTTTACAATATGTTTATATCTAATCTAAATTTAAATTGAAGTCTATTTTTCTCAAAATATAATTTTCTTATGGAAATTCTGCAGTTTTGCAATACTGCCACCTAATCTAATAAAAAATGTATAGACTTAATACTATTACGTGACAATGAAGAGGAAGGGAAAGTTAACATGGGGAATAATGACTAAAGTATAACGAATCACATGTATAGGCAACTTTGGAGTACCCCAGTGATCCACAGATGAATTTTCTCTATTCTAGAGAAATCAGTCGCGTGCCACGAGAAAATCCATAACCTTTTTCTTCTCGTAACCGGTTTATTTGTACTTTCCTTCTGCCCGAGTTACCTTTACAGTGGGGTGCAATGCGCTTTGGCTCGGTTCCCGATCTTCCCTCCGTGTTTTCTCCTCGCCGCCAATTATCGCGCTCCGAGAAGACATGGCTCTAATGTTGCACGGTTGGGTTAATTATCGTTGGACTTCTCGAGTCGAGTCTCGTTACAATGCTTCGAACACAGTTTCACCAAGGAAAATCACACGTCGGCGAATTAATACGAGCGTGAAAGTAACACGTGTGCGAAAGTGGTGCGCAGGACATAATATGTAATTCATTTAAATGCTTTTAATAAGAAAATTCTTCGGAGAAGATGATACATTCAGGTTCGTTCTTCTCCAATGCAAACTCGAAAGAGTTAAAAAGTTCTCAGTGGATGAACCAGGGAAATTTTTATCTGGTTATAATATTTATTATTTAAATTAACTTAATCGAATATACATGAGAGATATTAGTTTCACGATCATAAATATATACTATCTTTCTATTCCTCCATCTTTTGTGTATTAAGATTCATATATATTGTATCTTTTCAAAACAATGTAGGGATATAGTAACACTATGATAATTTCAGTTTTGGAACGCAATAGTCAAGTAATGAATTGTTTTTATTTCAGCATCGAGAACACCACCAGGTAGCCAATCAGAAACGTAACGGTGATTTGTACCGTGCAAACAACCATTCGTTGGGGGATGGTAGCAATCATGTCAATTAGGGGATGCTCGCCGTCAAGATGATCTCCACGAAACCGATCACCACAATTTCGTGGCTGTTAAGATGTTACAAGAGACGCAGATTTAAGTCTGGGTGGCTTGTGTTCGTATTCATCTGTTTTCTGTCGAGCTGTTCGGCTAGGAACAATCCACCTCGTTTTCTCACCGATGGCCAAACGGAAATTATTCTCAGGCTCAAGGAAGGACCTGATACACCAGTCGGTAAGAATACACGAAGAACTCGTACTGCTTCGAAAATAATTGGACAGCTTTCGAGGACTTGCAAAGCATTTAGCAAAAAATATAAAGGATCATTAAGAATAAATCATGCTATATTTTGCAAATGTAAAGTAACTAATCTGATTACTTTTCATCCATCTGTCAGTTGTTAAAAAGTAAACAGTTAACATTCTTTCGGTAGTCGCATAGCCACTCGCAATATGTACAGTATAATCAGCGCTTCTGCGCATTTAAATTAATTACACCTTTTATTCGCTGACGCATCGTGTTGCCATTCGTGTTGGCTGGTTTCTGTTGCAGGCAGTTTAATTTACAGGCTTCGCGGCGTCGATCCTGACGGTGACAGCCTGACGTTCGGCGTTAGAGATCAACCTGGCAGCGACGTGATTCGGGTCGAGAATTTCAGCCCGAACGAGGCCAATATTTACCTGAACAAATTGCTGGACAGAGAGGTAATTCAGCTACGTGATGATCCATTTCGTTCCAATGATTCCGCTCGATCGCCCGTCGAATCTCTAATACAATAGTTGAAACGTCTACGATATACATTTGCTTGTGACCGATTAAATTGTTTTTAATTTTAATTGAAGACATAGTTTAAACAAAAAGGTTTCCATTTCGTTAAACCTGTAAGAAACCCTTGAAAACCATGTTTCCCTTGGCTTACTTTGCACAACAGTCAGCAGAAGAAACTAATTTCTACGATCATTTCACCGGTATTGCGTTTCTTTTGCATCTCGCACGAGTAATCCTAAATTCTTGAATACTTCCACGCAGAACGTGTCTGATCGTGGTAACAGCGGTGTCGAACGCAAAAGAGAAACTCGGGAACGAGTACCGAGCATAAGAAACATGAAAATAACGATCCAGGGTGGATCATCGCTTGTGGAAGTCGTTATTTTGTCATCATCATCTCCTTTAAACGTGACCGTTAGCGTGCGAGTTAATTTCCTGCTAAAGGATACGCCAGTTCTCAAAATTACTAGTTTGGTGCCTCGTGTATCGTGACACAGATTATTGGGATGGTTTTGTAAAATTGAGACGACGATCTCATTTTCTGAGCAACAAAATCACACGCGTGTAACCCAGATTCTCTAAATATATAGCGCATTCAATTCATTTTTAAGTTTGACTTGCATTGTTTCGGAATAGAACCATTTTCTTTCGTTTAGAGGGTGAAGGTCAATTTTATTTGATTAAGAATGGATTTTGGTATAGTAAAAATAATTAGGAAGCAAAAAAGTCGAAACATTGTTACTTGATGAAATTTAGTAAGAAGAATTGATACTTTAATATGAATATAGAAAAATCACCTTGTGTCAGAAATATTAATATTTAATAACCCTCTGGTATCATTCATGAAACGATAATTTGATTTAACAAGGGATGCAAAAGAGTATGAGATCTCGTGCAGAAATATTATAAATTTTCATTCATATGGAAATCTTTTAAAACAGCACAAAACGGTATTTAAATAAATTTGTGTAGAGTCTAAGTTGTTGATGTATCCCTAGACCAGGGATGAGTATGCGTTGGTGCTGACTCTGACGGATGGAAGGCTCGGAGAGGGTAATTTCCTCACGCAAAGTTTACTGCTACTGGTGGAAGATGTTAACGACAACGTGCCAATTTTTCGGCCACATCCAACATCTTTGACGATACGAGAGGACTCTGGACCTGGTGTTTTAACGACGGTCGAAGCGTATGATGCTGATCTGGGAGTACACGGACAGGTGGTTTACTATCTGCAGGAACTGGACGGAGAAAATGACGTGTTCAGCGTCACAACCATCAATGGGAAAGGTGTCATCCGCTTGGTTGGTCGTTTGGACTACGAAAGAAAATATTTGTACCAACTGAGGATATTGGCAATCGATCGAGCGATCAATGAAAAGGTTAGTTTCTAGATTTGGAGTACTTCATGCAATAGCGGATTGTATTAACATATAAAATTTATAAATAGGTATCAAATAAAGTTAATATTTTCACATTTTCACAAAACTTCTTGTTTTTATTTGTATTAAAATGAAGTTCAGAGTTCAACTATTTCGCACAAGTTATCTACAGGCAACTATCAATTAAAATTCTCCATTTTGAATATATCTTTGTTAACGTAAATATAAGGGCACTATTTGCATTCTAGTCAAGATAGAACCCCCATCCGCTACAATAGTTATCTCTATGGTGGAAAATTGTGAGATATTCTGGAAGCAATGAACAAGTTCGAAATAATATGGCATTAAATTCAAATGTTACAATAAATAGATTTTTAACGAGTGTCGTGTAATTGAAACGCATTGTAAGCAATTTGAGGATAGAAATCTCTGTAAATATTTTTAGCTTATCTTCAGATTCGTTGGTAATTATTACAGGTAAATACAGGAACAACCGCGATACTCGTTAAGGTTCAAGACGTCGAGGATCAACCGCCGGAATTCATAACCATGACGCCTGTTGCTAGGATCAGTGAAAATGCTCGGATCGGCACGTCCGTTCTTCAAGGTCTGTCTAATCACTGCTACTAATACAACATAGATGTTCTTTAGTATGGAAACAATAAATTCTAATCAACTTCCTATTGCAAAACTGATACAAACAATTAGAGGGCTAATTCGTTAAAAAAAAGTAAATAATTCATGAAACGAATTTGAAATCTTCACTTTAATGGTTATAAAAAATGATATATTGTACGGTCTGATAAGCTTTATTTATTAATTGGTCATAATGAATACTTTCGATTTACAGTGGAAGACTCATGATCGAAACCATTTGTCATCATTAAATTATGAATTTAATGCATTTTTGGCATATGCCAATACATAACACGTTCAAAATGTGTGATAATTCACATTTATACAAAATAAATATCAAAAGTTAATATGACAACATTTTATTTTACACAAGTACAAATATTCTCCATACACTTTGCATATATTGTTCCTAGTAGTGTAGCCTATAAATCCAACAAATTGACAGCCTTCAGTAAATCTCATCTTAGATTTACTAGTCAGTGATCGAATAAGTCTTCTCGATCGATACGAAGTTTCATGATACAGAAATCGTTGTAATTTTTCAAAAATCGTTTCGAATGTCTTACAGTTCGCGCAGTTGACGGCGACAAGGGGATAAATAACAAAGTCACGTACAGCATTACGCGAGGGCCGAGATACCTGTTCGACATTGACGCAACATCTGGCTTGGTGTTTACCAGGGCGCAACTCGACAGGGAAGCGGAAGAAAACGCGGAAGGCGCCTTTGTCTTGGAAATTACCGTGAGGGAAGTGTCGAAAATAGTGCCTGCGCCGTCGGTATCGACCGAAGTCACTATTATTCTTACGGACGTTAACGATGAGACTCCCAAGTTCCGAAGTACGAGATACCGAGCCGAGATAAATGAAAATGCGCCGCAGAATACGCCGGTTAATTTCATCGGGGATGCGATACCGGAAGTGTACGATCATGACTTGGTGAGAAACTGACGCTAAAGAATTTCGTGAGACGATTGCAAAACATATTCAAGTGTTCGACATCGATTTTTATGAAACTCTCCGTGTATGCAGAGCAGGAACATATTGTTGTTATGAAATTACTATTATTAACTTTGAGGGGATAATATTATCGTCGAAATAAGAGTGCATTCAATAAATAGAGAAAACGTTGTGCTCGATTTTCGTTTAAAAAAGTAATTTTATTATAAGTAAAGAAGTGTAGAAGTAGGAAACACATCCACATAATATATTCTTGTAGTTAATATTTACTTTATATAAAAGTAATTAGTAGGTATATACATTATATCATTCAGAAACTTATTGTATAATACAGATTTCTGAAATTAGAGTTCAAACAAATACTGTTCTTTTAATAGAGAACAATTTTTCAGGGATCTAATGGTACTTTCCGAATATTTATCGAAGGTGATGATGGAATGTTCGATGTGACACCGTTTAGAGGAATCAATGAAGCTCCATTTTTAATCAGAGTCAAGAATTCCAGCAAACTCGATTTTGAAGTGAAATCAGGTATTCATATTTTTTAATTGTGTCCACAGTTCAAAAACTTTTGATTATTTCATACGTACATATATGATTTCAAACATGAGATGATTTATAATTCACATTTTCAGAGATAAATTTTACATTAATCGCGAAAGAAGTCGTATCAGTGGCGCCGAAGTATAGCATGGTACCAGTGACCGTTTTTATTAAAGATCAAAACGACAATTATCCAGAGTTCACTCAAGATATATACGAGGTATCGATACCAGAAAATTGTGCTGTTGGAACTACAGTAGCATGGGTTCAGGCATTAGACGAGGACAGTGGCAATTTTGGAACTCGTGGAATCAGATACACACATTTGGGAGGCAGTATTGCGCACGCGTAAGCTACAAAATATCAAGTACCATATTTTAAGTGAAAATAAAAAGTAACTACTTGAAGTAACATTTTCAGCTTTCTATGTATCAAGTCAAAACATTTGAAAACAAACGAGTCAATATATTCATTGGACACGATACAAATTTAGGATAATAAAACTGCTATTAATCAGTAAAATTTGTTTGACTCGGTGTATAATTTAGGGGTCATTAATCATTTATGAAATCTTCTCAATTTATTTTGATTTTTCTTTCCCCCGTTACAAAAAAGAATCTCAACAGATGTCGAGAAGTATCGATAATAACAGAGATACAGTAAATAATGAGAGTTGTAGCATTTGTTTACATTTGTTTCTTTAATTCTAGACTATTAATGGATTCCCTGACTGGCGTGATCACAGTTAAAATGGCGGGTCCGAGTTTTGATCGAGAACTAGTATCCCGGCATTATTTAACGATCGAAGCGAGAGACGATCTCGGAAAAGGTAACCAAAACACAGTTCAATTAATTGTGAACGTGAACGATGTCAACGATAACGCGCCTGTATTTCTGCACAACAAATACGAGGCTGTACTTTTGGAGAACGAGGATCGTTTCGAATCACCGCTGATCATCGAAGCCTTCGACATCGACTTGAATGGTACGATAAATAGAAAATCTTTTCATTCGACTTCTTACTAAATTATAAGATCAAATTCGCAGATTAAAATATCACAGTCCCTCCCTTTATATAACAAGTGTCATTGGTTAAAAGCTTATTTTCAAAAATTAATTACGTTCACTCTTTCACAGGTACTAAAAATAGCGAAGTGGTGTATGCTATAGTGTCAGGTGAATTTTCGCGGAACTTCAGTATCGATCCGAAGCGCGGTATAATCGTTCCAGCAAGACCGTTGGATTATGAAGCATTACCTATCAGCCAAGGGCATAAAGAAACATCTGTACGTCCGCTGAGATTGACAGTACGAGCCAGAGACGCGGGCACGCCGAGCTTGAGCTCCGACGCGCCATTAATTATTTACTTAAAGGATATTAACGACAACGCGCCTGCCTTCGAGAGAACACTGTACAAGAGAAGCATTACCGAAGACTTGGCTGGCGGTACCAGCGTAGTTCAGGTAACGTCAATTATTGTTTTATGATCGTTTATTAAATGCTCTTACGGTTCAACACCAGAGGCCTTGTATTTTTGTGTTATTAATTGGAGAAAAATTTTCAAAGAAACATAAACAAGAATTAACAAGACAAAATAAATAAATAAAAAATAAATAGATAGGATACGCGAAAATCTAGAATTTCACGAAATTGTTTTTTATTATAGAAGATAGGGGGAAAACTTATAGAACTTCATTAGGTAGAATTTAATTATCTTTATTTAAACAAAAATACAGATGGTAACGATATAGAAAGAAGAAAATTCTTATTACAGGTGAAAGCTTGGGACAAAGACTTATCATCGCCAAACAACAAATTGGTCTACCGAATTCAAAGTGGCGCAGGCGATAAATTCGTCATCAGTCCGGAGACAGGAGTAATTCGAGTCGCTCCTGGCTCTAATTTAGATCCAGATCTCACTTCGCCAAAGACTACGAGGTACAGCTTGAACGTTCTCGCGATAGACAGTGGGACGGAAATTCAAAGAACCGCTGAAGTTCTCGTCAATATCACCATCGTGGATGTTAACAATAAACCACCTATTTTCATCGAGCCCGGTACAGTTACTATTCGCGAAAATACTCAGGTGCGTAAAATAATTGATATTATCTCATGGAGATTGCATTCAAAGAATATAGAGCTAAAACATCTATAATATGTGTATTTAATTGGTTATTCATCAGGTTGGGGCGTACGTGCATCGTGTAGTCGCCAATGATCCAGATATCGCACCAATTTTGCGCTACCGCATGGATCCAAACTCATCCGAGGCAAGAAACGAGGAAGGAACGCTAATTAAAATTCAGGAATACGATTATTTATCTGCCTTAGAATTGAACGCACTCGATGGATTGCTTCGAGTAGTCAAACTGATAGACAGGGAAAGAGTAGAGACGATAAGGTTGGGTCTCGTTGTTGAAGATTTAGCCGCAATTAAAGGCGTACAAACTGCATTTGGTTAGTACACATTATCTACATGAACGAGTGGTATTTAAAAAGCTCTGAAACTCATTCTACATTAATAAAATTCACATATAAACGTCCTCATAATATAAAATTCCAACGCAAGTATTTCATTTCGATTTCACCTTAAATTTCAGCTACCCTAAACATAATAATCGAGGATGAAAATGATAACAACCCAAGGTTTCGAAGGCCATTTTACAGGCGGTCGGTGACGGAGAACAGTAAAAATGGCGTTAATATCGCCAGTATCGTGGCTGATGACGCTGATAAGAATCGCAGCATTACGTATTCATTGGAAAGTCCGAAGGAATTAGCGGATTTAGTACATCTTGATTCGGAAACTGGCGAAATGGTCGTGGCGAATAAAATTGATAGGGAGCAATATTCCTGGCTCAATCTAACAGTTAGGGCCACCGACTCGGGAATACCGCCAAGGTAAAATTACGTTTGCAATTTTCGGAAAACTACTTACCTTTTCACTTTCATTATTACGACTTGTACAATTTTCTTTAAGAAGAAAGTTCCTAATAAAGAACTGTTCTTAAATGATTGTTTCTGTTACTACAGTTATTTTTATAATTCAAACAAAATTATTACGTCGTATGATGAACGAATAACATTTGCAGATCAAGTCTCTCCGAAGTATACGTTCAGGTACTGGATGAAAATGACAACAATCCATATTTTGTGACCGATATCAGCAATTTGACTGTCATGGAGAATGCTAAGATTGGTACAGAGATCGCTGTTATTCAAGCAAAAGATTCTGACAGCGGTGATTATGGAAAAATCACGTATTTACTGGACAGAATGTCGTCCCAAGTATGCAGTAAAATTATTCTTTCTCATTGGAATATTAATAAATAACTCGAACCACGTTTTCTTATTTAACTCTGACATGTATAATTACTCTCTCGAGCTTTTATTGCGAATTTCAATGAAAAAGAGCGATACATTGAATCATTATATTAAATAAAGCAATAATTCAAAAAACATTTTTCGATACAGGGTGCTTTTGCTATTCATCCCGAATGTGGTGCTTTGACTGTAGCTGATTCCATCGATTGGGAAACTAAACAAAATTATGTTCTAGTCATAGAGGCGTGGGATAATTATCAGTTCGGTTACACAGCTGGAGAATCCAGAAACGCGTTCAAGCAAATTCAGTAAGTTGTATTGCTTTCGTAATTACCTGATTGAAGTAAACGAGAAAAAATAATTGATATTATATTACTGTTTTCTATGCGAAAATTACTAACTTTCATTAATAATACATCGATAATTAAACTGGTGAATACATTCAGAAGCGAATTGAACAGAAAATAAAAATCTCATTTTTAAAGAGTGACAGTAACAGATGTTAATGACAATCCACCGAAAATGGACATACCAGCATCG
This sequence comes from Hylaeus volcanicus, assembly GCF_026283585.1. Classification (NCBI taxonomy): domain Eukaryota; kingdom Metazoa; phylum Arthropoda; class Insecta; order Hymenoptera; family Colletidae; genus Hylaeus; species Hylaeus volcanicus. The sequence continues at coordinate 23,338,740 of NC_071980.1, forward strand.
TGCATCACTATATCGGAGTTTCACGACGTCAAAGACTTAATTTTTGTCATTAAAGCGAAAGATGCCGACGATCCAACGACACCTAATGGCCGTGTGAAGATTAGAATTCTTTCTGGGAACGAGTTAGGTTTGTACAAGCAATTCTGACAAATATATCCACGATTAAATTATAAAATGATTATGAAAAAACTTCTGGTATACAAATTCTGCGAATAGATAATGTAAAATTAATATTTTAGGTTTATTCATCCTAGAGCAGACGGATCATTGGGCAGCAAATCTAAAAGCGGCTCATTCACTTCGAGGGAAGTTCGGAAATTATTCTTTGGTCGTGGAAGTACGAGATCTTGGCAGCCCTTCTAACAAAGACACGTCTATCCTAAATATTTGCGTTACTGATTACAACGACAATCCTCCGATGTTTATTAGTCCGCAACATAATACAACGATTCGTGTGCCAGAGGTGATTATCCATCATTTATACCGGAATTAAGTGCAGTTAATGCAACGTTAAACTTTTAAATAGAAAAGAAAAAAAGAAACATGTTCTAATTACGATACCTTCGTTAATATAACATTGGAAATGCAACAATTTGCAGAATGTAACAGTTGGAACGCAAATTATTCAAATTGAAGCCCACGATGCCGACACTGGTCCAAACGGTGACGTTCATTTTCGTTTGAAGCAAGATTTGGCTGGCCATTGGAGGACCTTTCACATCGACGACATAAGTGGAATTATTTCATTGAAACTTCCATTGGACAGAGAAACACAAAAACTGTACGAGGTACTGTAAATGTACAGAAATAACAAAATGAAGATTTTAAACGATCAAATTAAAATATTAATGTAACAATGAATTAAGATTAAAACGATTTTGGCTCCAACAGAAAGAATAAATTTATTATTAAAATATAGATGTATCAGATGTAATAAAAATTCTTTGAAATGTTGTTCTATCAAATTTGATTATTCATAATTGAATAAATGATGTTCAAAATAATTAATATTACAATAAAAAAGATAAATTTATTGTAGTATTTAACATGTTGTATCGAATGTCGATTAAATTTACCACAAAGTGATGGAAGTTATATTTCATACACAGATCAGAGTGGAAGCATACGATTTAGGTACCCCAACTCCTCTCAGTTCGGATCTGGATCTAATAATTTACGTTAGGAACATCAACGACTACGAGCCGCAATTCTTACTGGACATTTTCAATACCAACTTCACCGAAGAGCAACTTCCTGGATCGGAAATGGTCTTACTTCCACAGACTGTCGATCGAGACGAAGTCGATGATCTCGATGATCCTCCCGTTCAAGTCTGTTATTTCATAGTTGGCGGGAACGATGATGGTTTATTCACTCTCGATATTTATAAGCACGAATTGACCGTAAGTTTCGATAAGTGTGACATAAACAATATTTACTATGTAGAAATTAGCTACTATTAATTAAAATTCTAATTTTATATCACATTTCTGATATTCTGAATTCTAATTACCTACTATGAAAAAGAATTTTTGCAATCTATACTCCGCTCTGGTGTAAATTCTGGCTCGATGATTGAAAGAATTATTAAAAATAATTTAAAAATAATTATTTCAGACTGCGAAACAGTTGGATCGAGAGCAACAGCAGCAACACTTGTTAATTATAAAAGCTACGGAGGATTGCAATACGGTTCCAGCAAACGAGAGTTTTTACGACGAGACCACCGACGACACTACTTTAAAAGTTATTATAGACGTAATTGACGTAAACGATAATCCGCCAAAGTTTGTTAGCAAAATATTCACGGGAGGCGTTACCACGGATGCTGACTTTGGCACTCAATTTATGCGCGTGCAGGTAACGCAATATCATCCGAATGAAATTCATAGAGAAAATAAGTACATATAAAAGTTGCACGATTGTTCTAGGCGATCGATTTGGATGCAGGCGAGAATGCAATGATTAATTATTACCAAGTTGGCAAGATTCATATGACTTTAACGGAGGGTCTGGACGATATTCAGTTACAACCATTCCTCGTTAACAAACTCACTGGTGTAGTCAGCCTAAATTTCGATCCTCAGAGAGGAATGAAAGGGTATTTCGATTTCATGGTACGTTCGATCGACTTTAATAAAATGGAGATCACAATATTTATTTAAACAAATAGTAGCAGTTTGTAATTAATAATTATTTAACGCCGACTTTGTTCCACATGCTTTCTTGGTCATTTGATGAGTTCTTATAATACACCTATAAGTATGATTTCAGAATATGTTATTAATAATAATAATTGACATCTGTTGATTGATTTAAACAGGTCATAGCCAACGATACGCAAGGTCTTCAAGATTCAGCAAGGGTGTTCATATATTTGTTACGGGAGGATCAGAGAGTTCGTTTTGTATTGCGGCAACATCCACCGGAAATTCGCAACCGAATAGAAACGTTTAGAGAGTAAATATGAACAATTGTAGTTGTAAAATGAGCAGAAAAAATGTCAAAATTTGGGGCGTGCTCTGTAAACCTAGCGTTAACGATACTAAACTTTCAGGACGCTAGGCAACGTGACTGGCGCGATAGTCAATATCGACGAGTACAAAATCCACGAGAATCACGACGGTTCGGTCGATCGTACGAAAACGGATCTATATTTGCATCTCGTGAATCGCCGCGACAACTCCATTTTGGAAGTATCCGAGGTTCTCGAATTAGTCGATAGAAACATCGAGAAACTCGATACCCTGTTCAAGGAATTCAACGTGCTCGACACGCAAGCGGCGCAGTATCAGCCAATTGTTCAGTACGAACAAGCAGGGACGACTTTTTGGCTATTGACTTTGACCTTGTTTCTGGGCGCATTGCTAATTTTGTGCATCGCACTGTGCCTTTCGCAGAGGGCCTCGTTTCGAAGGCAATTGAAGGCAGCTAACGCGTCTCCTTTCGGTAAGTGTCAATCGCAATGATTATATAGGGGGTTGTTCAGGTAGTTTCTGGGTTTTGAATATTTTTAATATAGAACTTGTTTGTTTTTATAGGTTCCTTTTTAAATTTCTATTCTTACAACAAAGTCTTGATACAGTTTTCTTTCTTTTTTCTTATATTATTTAGGAATCTCGAAGACAATACATGTTTTTCACGTATCGTGTATTTTATTCTAAAAGGAGGCTGTAATAAGAGTTACAAAAACTAAGACACTCATAAATTGTACACCTTTAATTAATAAATACGTTGTTTTCGTTAAGGTACATCAGATGCAGAATTTATCAGAGGACCTGGCCGCGTTCCAAACACGAATAAACATAGCGTGGAAGGTTCTAATCCGATATGGATGCATGCTTACGAGAACGAATGGTTCAAAAGCGACGAATCCGTGAGCCACACATCCGAGAGAGATTCTCTTGACGAGAATGCACTGAACAACGAAGAATTAATGAACGAAGTGAACACAAACCAAAGACACGAAGATAAACCGTACTATATCGAGCCTAGGGTCTCTTCTATTTCAAGGTAAATGCGTTTTTTTGTTTTCATAAATAAAGCGGCCAACCGTAAAAATGTATATATTAATAATATATTCAAAATCAGGCACATTTAAAAGGAAATACATTCATCACTTTTATGTTTCCTCTTATCTTAAGATTTTATTTTGCAAATTAAGTATACAACAAAGATCAACTATTAAATATTAATTATATTGGTAAATAGTAAATTACAAAAAAAATCATTTATTTTTCAATTTATGTTGCAATTTATTTCAGTATAATATTTACGATATCACAACAAATTTGCATCATGTTTTAAAGTATAATTATGAATTTGCAAAATTATGATACCTCTTGAAATTTTTTGCATTGCATTGACAGAAGCTTATTATGTTCACCGATATTTTTTAATACGAAATTTTGTTTTCCGTATTCGTTAACAGAGATTATCTTTGTAGCCTGGAAAGTATAGCAAACATACCAAACAACTTCCATCAAACCTCGTCGCTGCACCGAGCTCACAACACGATTGTTAATCCACTGGGCAAGAAAATCGAGACAACGGAGTTGTAATCGAATGAGGATGGGCAACACTTCCAATAAATACGTTTCTTTAAGTGCTAATATATAAACACTTCGCAAGAGAACTGTAAATTTAGAAGTGATCGTGTAAATAGTCACACCTCGTACAAACGATAGAAATATTTAATATTTATTTTATAATAATTTTAAACGCGACATTAGCGAATATTTCTACACCGTCAGAATCTTATTATCCATAACTCATGCTCTACATCGAATCTAGAATAAAGCCAAATGATTATTCCAACGAATCTCATGTTTTAGGTGCGTAAAGGTTGACTCAAGTCAATCCATGAAACGAATGTGTACTAATGATCTCTGCACGTTAACTCCCAAGTTAGAACATTTTCTACACCTTTGTATATTTTTCTGAGGAATAAAAAATAATTTCATAATACTTCAAATTTTTGTAAGTGAATAATATAAGTAATACCACGCCACATTGTTGTGTATTCTTCAGCTTCACCTTACTTATACTACCTCGAATCGAGTATAGAGCGTCTCATGACGCTGACTTGCTGAAAATTAATACAAGTAGTTTGAGCTAGTATGTACTATAATGAAGTCAAACCCGTGGATCAATTTTACTGGAATTCATTTACTTTAACATTTATTTTCAACGTAAAATAATCTATTAAAATCATAAGTACCACGTGACCACAATTGATTGCTATTTAACGATGTTTTGTAAGAATTTTTGGACAAAATTCTGAAATAAGCTTTTAATATATCTTGATAACATAACAAGTTCGTTCACCGTTCGTCAATACGACAGATTTATCCAACCGTGCACTAAAGTGTCTTTGAATAATGAAGGTTGGAAATTAGAATAAAAATGTTGGCACGCCATGTGACAAGGGGTTAAATGTCAAGGGGTTGCCTCTACGGCGAGACATATACACACACGCGTGAACGAAAATTACGCGTGGAAAGACTTTCCCCATACATTATCCTGATAACAATAAAGGGGTGCTATTCTTAACATTTCTACCAGTCTTAATAATGCATTGCGCATTGGAGACACACACATACACACATACCTTCTACTTCTGTGATTTAAAACACATTTACCACGCAGGCACATAGTTCCTCCTCACTTTGAATTACACAGAAAAGAATGTAATTACAAGTAATTTCATGTGACATTCTTTTTATTTTATGGGAGGACAACAAAGGTGGCAAAAAAAAAAAAAGAATAAAACCTTATTTCTCTCAGCTATTAAAAAATGCAAGTTAAGACAAAAGACCTAAGGAGTACGATACAAATAAGTTCATAAATATTCAAAATATCAATCTTAAGGATAATAGTGAATATCAATTTAGCCTATAAAATTAATTTCATACAAGTACGTATATGTTTAAAGTTTCCGTCGAATGCCAAGTGTATAAGACGGAAAATGAGCAAGCCAGAATTATGATCGAAGGAATACGCACAGTTGGTTGTAGGTTGAAAGGTAAGGAGCCGTGGAAACAGGGCACGTACTCCCTTATCGTGTTCCTGAACGTCAGCCTCGCGTGTAACTTTATGCTAATCTTCGGCTAGCTATATAAGCGACTGGTCAATGTTCGAGTCACTCCCCTGTACCGCTCCTTTTCAATCCTTCACTGACCGAGACTGCCTTGCGGAGTAACCTAGTGGCGTTTCCAGCAGAAATCAGTAGCGTAGCAATATTTAATGAATAGAAATACTCAACTAAAAAATTAAAATTACGATATAAAGATTTGATAACATCGTACAAAAAATTATAATCTGCATTTCCATTATATTTATTAACGTAGAATTCCTTTTGGTGGTTGTGCTCAATAGGTTTCGCAGTCCTTTGAGGTGGATGAACCCTTTTCTATGTTCAACACCTTTATCTTATGCTTCAGAGACAAGTAGATATTATCAACGGGTTGGAACGAATAGATACCAATTAGGTGAATCTGTTTCTTTAATGATATGGTTATGAGTTAGCATTTGGAAGGTATACTCTAAATCTTGCGAATGGTGAAAAAGCATTTACATTATTCCTTTGAAAATTCCAAAGCAATCTTACCGATACATTACCTGTATAATAATATAATACAATTAAACCACAAACATTTTTATTATTAAATTCTATTTCGTAGTTATGTGCTATGCAGTTTCTCTCCGAAGAGTAAACAATAAATTCAGATTAGCCGTTGTTTATGACTTGTGCGCGTGTTGCGTCAGGATTATCCTTCGAATATGGATCAAGTTCTTAATCTTACCACTAAAGAGTGTCCCATATGTACTCGTATACTAAGAACCTGCAATTTCTTACGCAGTATGTTCGAGTAAATGATAAATAATCGTTATTTCCTAGGGCAATGCTGTTGCTAGTCCCGATCCTGTACAACACCACTACGGACACACACGGCGATGCATTCATTCTACGCGCGATTTGCATACATGGCTCTTTATGTGTACGTACCGCAAGCTCGACACGCCATAACAGTTCCCCAAACGTCCTCATTCCGTTAGAATCGTTAATCGCAAAATTCCTTGCCCACTTCTACCGGTGCAAACTCTTGAAACTGTCAAACTAAATTGTATAAAGCGTAGGATTAACCCTTTGACCACGAAGGGCGTACATATTCGCCCTTAGAATGTCAACACGTACATATATCAGAAATCAGTAACGGAACGAAGTTAGAAGCCCAACGTAAAGTGGACGAAATTTTTGAAGTCGTCAAATCAGTTTTTGCTCAATTAATTTTACTCGTGTTCGAGAATGTTACTCTTTTAATAAACATTGGAATAACAATCTGGCGCTTCGTGATGGAATTAAAATTAACATCTCCGAATTAATTAAACATTTATAATGTATAACAATCACAGTTCAGAATAAGTATTCATCGAAGACATTAATCATGAGAATTTTTTCTATATTTTGATATCTATTGATTAGAACAACTAAAAATTAATTTATGACGATATTTAAATTAATTCTTATAGTTTAAACGATTATGGGAAATATGATTTTGCTGTAAAGTTAATGTTTCCAGTATCGCTCAAATCAACCGTCAAGCGATTACTGTTCAGTCTTCTCCTCTTCTTCGACAGGTATAAGCGACCGTCACAGGACTCCGAGGGGTGAGGATTTATTCTTCGCGGGTCCTTCGATCGATGTGGATCTCGCGATCTATTAAATATTAATACTGTAACGTGTAAGTATTATATCTACACTGTAATTAAATCTCACTCGTATTACTATCGACATTATTTATCAACACGTATAATTAGATAATCCTTATCTCGTTCAGGACTGGTGATTAACAACAAAAAATGGGTGTAAGACATCAATTGCTGAAATTTGTACTCCGTTTCGAATCAATCACGCAACCCCTGCGTTAGTGAACCCTTCTTATTAGGGGTTGTGTGCGTACTGATACCCCGACTTCTCAAGTCCTGACTCATCAACGTTATGCTCCCTTTTGGTATTACATCGATAGCTGCCAGTTCCATTGTACATTATACACGCTTTAATACATAAGTTTCTTTTATTGTAATAGAGTAACTATTAGTAATAAATAGAATATGTTTTATAAATTCTGTATATCAAAAATAGTAAATATTTAATTCTTTTTCTGACAATGACAGAATTTTTTACAAAATATCCATCTCCAAAGCAGTCCAAGATAAGAGTTCCAGTTTAAAAGAAAATAAACGTTCTGAAAATTTTCTATCATATAAAAGATCCTCAATGAAATACTTTCCTTTTCTTGTAATGGGCTCCTAGTTCATGCATTTTATTAAAGTAAGACTGTTTTTAGAACTCGAGGCTTTCTCTACTGTTACTTTAATATAAAAAGATTGCGGACTCTGATTATTTTCCCCCGAGAGAAAGAATTTCGTTCTTCGTTGGGAATAGAAATCATGGTGGCAAGACCTAAAATAAAAACCGTATTTGCATCCACTTTTCCTCCAAGGAGGAATGATACTATAAGGAGGAAAGGTAGATGCACTTTCAGCATCCTGTGGAGGGGATGGTTTGTGTGACGCGGCGAGTACGTAACACCAACGCACGACGTTGGTGTCGGGGGTTGAACGGGTGAACCCCTTCACATGCGCGACGTTCGCGGCCACGTGAAGTGTTGCGTTCTTCCACAACCCTCGAAAATGTCGACCCTCGACCACGGTTGATTTCCGAAACGGACGCCGGGCTTTCAACCAAGAGGGTAAACCGCAACGCGACGAAACGATATTAATCGACAGAGCCTAAGTGGTGTCCAGAGTCAAAGATCGCAAAAAGAGAAACAACAATGGAAATTCCAAGTGACGAGTGTTGTTAACCTATCGTTTCAGTGTCAAGTGCTTCGTTCGACGTCCTCTGACAAAGTTACTCGTTCCGACAAGATGTTAACAGTATTTTCTTGCTACGACAATTTAATTCGTTATCTTCCTGAAACTTCGAGAGGTGGGTCATTGTTATTTTTGAGAGAAACAGTTCTCGAGGTAGAAAAGGGAATGATCCGGCGAAAGTGCGTATTGCGGAGTGCATGAATCATTTTGCGCGGGAAATGTATCCTTGAAGGATGCGTTAAACGAACGGTCGATGGATGTCAATGGGAACATGCATTGCTTCACGGTTTTGAGGTGTTGAATGATTCTGCGATCAGGTAAGTGTTGCTCGAACATCTTTTTCAGATGTTAATATAATTAATTGACAGTTTATGTTTTGTTTAATTTGATTAATTAAATAATATTTTAAATGATAAATAAAAACTATATGTTGTAGACGTATTAAAAATTGAAGTATTATAAGGAGAAGTGAAGTATTAATTTTAAACCTTTGAAAATTACTGTTGGATACTGTTTTTATTTTTATACCTACAGGCAGTTTAAATTTATGATTAAATTTGATAAGAACTACAAATATTGTAAAGTAGTTGTATTTTATTGCTATGTTCGATTACCTTCTTTTTCGTTTGATCTGAATTTTCGATAAGTTTATCTAATGAGTACGACAGACAAACTAAATGCTTTACTTGACACGTATCGTGTACCTTGTAGCATGTCGACACGACATTGCGTTTCCCACTGACAAAGTTATTTGATCGTCCCACATTTGGTAACGCAAAGGGTGTCTAATCGTTTGATTAATTAATGATACACATCCTGTCCCACCGAAATTAACTTCACCACACAATTCACTTCAATTAGTTTTGTTTTAATTACATTTCTCTATATGATTCTTTACATGATAAATCACAGTTTTGTATATATAATTACATCGCTGTAATTAGAGAATTACAAGAGTTCATGATCTTCTCATTCTGTTATATGTTGGATTCAAATGAGCCTGACGAATAGAAATGAATAATTTAATACTTTTTATTTGTAATTAATTATTATATATAAAATTAGTTAAACTAATATTCACAATAATTTTTCAACATGGTTAACAGCTTTTCAATGAAATTCATGATAATCATTTTGAAACTCGTTACAGTTATATTTATGCTGAACGAATACAAGCTTATCTGAGTAACTATTAAATCGAATAAACATTGCGAATAAATAACCGTTGACAATTTTTATCCATTACGTTTCATTCAAATTGGACTTTACAATTCTTTGTAAGAAGTTACTTTACTCTACATTGTCCATTGTAAATGGATGCTATAAGAAAATCTATCAATATTCGCAGTAATTGTTAACTTTTTAATTTTAATGTTCGATGTATTTAACACCTATGTATTTATATATCATTAATCGATGCAAACTCCATTGTTCGAAAATGTCGCCAATGTGACAAGTCACTCATTCCTCTTAAAAGTTACCCTTCTTCGATCACTTTGATACAAATGTCAATGACAGAGCATGCACAATCTATAGTAACGACACGTTTGTCGATCTTAAGAAATTTTATATTCTGACCGTGGTTTGTGCAAACGCGGGTTATACGCGAGTATTTGATAATACAGGCGTGTGTTAAACGCCAAGGGAAAAAAGAAAGGCAAATCGATCCATCTAGAGTGGACATTGACCGGCAGCGATATCATTAAACTCTTATACACGATAGAAGAGTTCAAGCTCGTCTTCAGGGACGTGCATCCGCGTTTTTATATTAACGTGAAACTAGAATCTTTAAATATTTATCCAACGTTTCCGATGCTCGCGAAACAAGCAGTACAATTTTAATGAGATCTGAATTATTAATAACGGTGCTTCGAACCGTATGATTGGTGGATGTTTCATTAGGGTTCTTTGAACTCTAAGGGAAAGGACTATCACAACTCTTACTACATTTATTATTAATACAGATGCGAAGCTATTGCTTAAGTTTCAACTTCGAAACTTTAACCATATTCGGTTCGTTAATGTAATTGTTTTGTTTCGAAATTAACTGTCTTTTGAGTGACAATGATATTCTCAAATTTCGAAACAATAGATATAACTAATAAACTTTAAAGAAACAGATGATTCCAGTTAATTTTGAATTAGGCCTGTGTTAGGTCTGAGTTAGGTATTCTAAGTAAACTTTGTGATACCAGTTACTTAAGCATTTTAAATAAAGTTCAGTCTACATAGTGTAAGATATAGAATATTACATAAATAGTTGAAACGTTTATCGAAAGTAAAATCTCGTGCAGTACAATATTTTTCGAATAATCTAAACAACTTATTCTTTAGAATGTCAAAAGGTCATTGTATAGGACTGATGCTAGAAAATATTCTCGACATCTAGGAAAATATTTGTCAACGATTCATCTGAAAAATTGTTGTCCATTTCCTGATAACAGTCGATAACCTACATTTGCGCATACTGTACGCGATATCTTGTATTCCCCATTCTAATAAATTAGTGATGTCATCGGCACGTGGCAGGAGTATGTCAAAGGGATGTACGTAAACTACTACATCGCCATAGGAAAAGTGGCTCGTGATGACAGCTGTACTTAATAGTTCAATTATTTCAGCACTTTCAAACAAAAGCGAGAAGGCAAACATTAATCGCATTGAATTGATGCTCCATTCATGGTAATTGCAGGATGCTTCTAAGAATCATGGGAACATGACTTCTGAAGTCAATCACTAATTTCAATTTCCATTGACCTAAATGAGTCGTTGGTTCTCAGCTCACTATCAAATCACGGAATTAAATTACTTCTCAAAATGGAAAGGATGGATTAAATTCAAGCGAAGGGTTTATTTCTAAATGTCTCAGAATTATATTCTGTACCATATTCTGTACCATATAAGATAATAGATTATAAAGATGAGACACACGTTGAATTAAAAATATAATAATGTGTATAGAATACATAGAATGCAGGTACTCGAAATTTAATTTATTACACGTGGTTCTTCTAAAACATTTCTTCACTAATTTACAACAAAGAAAAATATAAGAGGTACATAGAAAAGAGGACATCGAAGCATGAAACTTAAACTGAAAAAAAAAATAATAAATTCAAAATAGGAAACTATGTCATTCGACATTCATTTTATTAGCATCTAACTGACTGATGTATATCAAAGTGTGTATGTATGCGATTTTCCTCGTACCTATTCGATTCTCGAAGAAGCCCAGTGAAATTTACAGGTGACGTGTAGAACTGACCGATGACTCGACGAACTCTGTACGATGTACAATATGTTGTAATCGCCAACAATGGTCACGACCCCGTTTCTTGATCATAAAATCGATATTGCGATTTAATCAAAAGTGAGAATTTCTTTGCTGTTAATATAAATTGCTCACTAGTAACGGTGATAGAATTATCAATTTTATCGCCGAATCGGGCATAAATTTCGCGAATTGTTCCTATTCCGTCAACTTGTGCCGCAATACATTAGACCCTTGACACAAATTCTTTTTGCGGTTCAGTCGAAGAGAAATGTTATAATATTGTTCGATTTCTGGTGTTGCTCGAATACTTTACCAGTGAAAGATGTACTTTTTAACACTATATCATTGAACCACCTAAATGTGTGGTAAACTAAATTTTAAATGCCTAAAACGAGGAAATAGTCTAGGAAGATATTTCTGAAACTATTTTTAAGGAGACCAAGAAAGTATTAAACAAAGTACATCTAGAGAAACTATGTACTGTAGAATCAATCGTGAGTAAATTAAGTTTACCATCCACAGAAGGGATGGATGTACGCCCTATCACGCGGTCTAGAGGAATGACTACCGATTTTCCTAAATAATTACTGGCTCGATAAGTGGAGTGGTTGTAAGTCAGTTGAGAAGGTTTGAACTCATTCGATTATCCCTGTAATATTTAGAAAAGAAACAGGGGAGCCCGTATAACGAGGTATCGATTTTATCATCAACGCGACGTAACCGGTAACATTGGACGATTATCGATTACGAAATAAATTATTACTAAATTTTCTCAGCGATCGAGTAAACATATTAAATATTAGTTTCTCTTCCCGTATGGACTTTACTTGTCCTCATCGTCTGCAGATAAATTTATTATTGTAATCGAGTGGAATAAAACACTGGAGCAAATAATATTCTCTTTCCAGAATGCCCTTTTCAGGAGCATGGTGCAAAATATGGATTTATTTCGGATTCGTTTTTGCATGGACGAAGGGGGCTCGTCCACGTTTTGATACTTCCACTGACATGGGTTTAGTTCTGGTCCCTTCGGATGCGGAAGTAGATTCAGTCATTTTTCGTCTTCGTGCGACTGATCAGGATGCAGATTTTCCACTTGTTTTTGAAATAACTGGTAATCGTTTGTTTATAATCAGACTGAGGATTTTATATATTTGTGAAATATAGTGATATCAAAACGTAAATTAAATGTGTGTAAAATAATTTAATAAGGATATGATTTAATTTCTCAGAAGTGTATACGTTCTGTATATGTTTAGCTCATGTTTTTCATATTTGTATATCACATAAATACATAGAATACGCAGTTTATTAATAATTGGTTTTCTGAATAGTCGATATTAGTTTAAATATATTTTAAATGGTATTAGAGTATATCCATTTTTAATTTTAAATGAAAGCACACAGGATTATAATTAAATTTCCACCATGACAATGCTGATAGACGTATTTTATTATCAAAAAACAAAATTTTCTTACTTGCGCAAATATCAATGCCAACAAATTAAAATTTAATTGTAGAAGTGTCTACTTGTTTAACGTTGAATTAAATACAGGTATTTTTATTTTTGTTTGTTTAGCTACAATCACACCTGTTGTTAGGATCGACAATCTGCCGTGCACGTTGTACAACAAAGTGTGTCAGGCTAATGTGATTCTAACGAAACGACTAGTCGCCGGCCGCCTTCACGATTTTGCTGTGAGGGTTAGGGACACGAAGGGTGATTCGAACTCGATGCAAGCTACTATTTCTGTTACAAACGCCACGACTCCGCGCGATAAAATATTCCCGCACATACCATCCCTCATAATGGTACCTGAGGTAATTATTTATTAGCCAAATTAAATCGATTAGCACGTCCATTCGAATCATCAGCAATTTTATCACGTTCGTCGCGAGAAACGGATCTACCCCTACCAGGTGAAATACAATATGGTGCGGGGTGGTGAAACTAATCTGTCATACGACAGATTGCATTTATCGTTCAAATAAACGGAACTCTTTACAATATTCACCTTTTTAATTAGGTAAGATGAATTGGTCGATTGCTTACTTATTTAGGATACCAAGCCAGGAAAGGAATTGGATTATCTTCTAGTAAGAGCCAATTCGTGGAGTGGAAAACCAGTTTACATCGAACTCTGGGTGCGTTTTACATGTGAAGTGATTTTTATTTATCTATTTGAAAATAGTTATAGCAACTGGATACCATTGTTTCAGCAACCGAAGGAACTGTTCACTATAAGGCAGCGACAAACGCCCACTCAGACACGTGGAGTAATTACTTTGATAGGAGAATTAGATTTCGAGACACAATCTGTGTACACGCTCACCATGTACGCTACGGTACGAAATATTTAGACGATTGCTTTTAAACAATAGTCGTTACAAAGAGCTTACTATTCAATTTAATTTAATATTAAACTTAGTTTCACATAATATTTAAAACGTCTTCAAATCGAATACTTCGTTTGTTAGGATCCGTACACCGAGCCTGGAAAAGATACTAGAAATATTGCAGGCTTGAACCTGGTGGTGATAGTTCAGGACGTTCAAGATGTCCCACCGATTTTTACGTTAGCACCACCCCTCACTAGAATTAATAATTCTGTACAGCCAGTAAGTGTATTTTGTCTCAGCATTACCTGTTTCGACCTCCAAGGTGTTAATTTTATTTAAGATACAGACTGTTCATGTATTAATCTTAGGGCGATATAGTTTTACGAGTTCATGCAGAAGACGGGGATAAGGGGGTTCCACGAGAAATCGTGTACGGCCTCGTATCCGAGGGCAATCCTTTTACCCCATTTTTTAATGTTTCGGAGACAAGTGGTAAGGAATTATGCTAAATATTTATTTTATTAATATGATTCAGAATTATATTAAATCAATTTTAATAGTAGTCATGAATTGAAACAGTCATTGAAATAATATTCATGAGGTTTTGTTGCTTATGCCGCAGAGAATTGTAGTAATGCTTATTAATCACGCATTGCTTTTTATAGTTTATACTTTTCTAGTGCATATGGTTTTACACGAAAGGCTGCAATTAGTTCCTACATAAACTTGTGTTACACGGAATACTGCAATCAATAAAGGTCGCTAATGCTCTTTATCACGGTGAATTGATAACAATTTTTCGAAATATTTTGATTAATAGTGATTATTGTGCTCGGTAAAATGTGTTCTAAAAATACTACATCGATAAAGGTATGGTTGTACTTTAGGCAGAAGTATTACGAGCCAAGTAAATGTGTTTAAAAATGTCGTGGAATATTATATACTGTCATTAATGAATAATGATAATTACTTTAATTAATTAACTAAATTTTTTCTATCGATAGCTATTAAACACATACATTCGAAACGTTAAGAGTTCAGTCTGCATTTATCTACGATCTACGCGAGTTTACATTCTTCATGGAACAATAATAAACCTAAACACATCGCCACATTGGATGTGCCAATGAATTACAGGCAGAATAATTATAGCTCACAGCGTTGGCGTGAGTAAATAAATTAGCTGAAGGTACACAACCATACACACTTATACACGTCAATGTACAATCTGGTTCTCCAAGAATGATCAAGTAGACCGCTAACCTTTTAAATTAATTTACTGCTTCTTTAATCTCCGCTTCTAGCAGTGAAACGCCATGGAATGATTCACGTTTTCTTGTCACGTACCAAATCGATACATAAAAGATAATTACCTTTGCCACTTCAATCTGACGCGACGTAACCGAAACCATTTTTACATGCGAACCACGTTATGGTTGGATCTATTAACCATTCCAGAAACGGTTGAAATATAGAAACATTCAAAGTATTATTGATCCACGATAATATCAAATGAAATTTGATATTCATAGAGCATTCCATTTAATATTCATTGATTAAATAAATATTCACGAAAGTTTAAGATTACATATTTAGTGATCTTCAGATGAATATTTGCTTCCTTTTATTATTTTCCTTCATCCGTGCAATTAACACACATCATTCAAGATGTTACTGTATTTTATTTAATGTTTGCTATGGTCAAAAAAAAATTCTTTCAAGGCTGACGTTATATTTGATACCGATAAAATATCCGCGTTTTTCGCTTCGCGTTTCCTAAAATCAGGATTTCATGTTCTTGGAAAAATAAAAGTTTACGTAAGGGTCCGTGAACCACGAAGGGGGTCAACCGTTACGCGCTTGTTTGCGTGCAATTACGGCTCCCGCGTGTTATCCGGCGTCTCAGATCGGTGATACCGATTTTTTTCGCGGAACCGAAAATGAGTCAGCCGAAGAAGTGGCCAGAATGGAAGTGGTCAGAGTGAGGTCTTGACGGTCTACGGCGGAGTATCGATCGTCCTTAGGGGTCAGTATCTGCTTTTCAGGCTGCGATGCTTATCATTTCGTGACGTGAAGCATGCGACCTCCTCGCAGGTGTGTGTATGTGCAAATGTAGCCACCGTGGAGAAACGGTAAAAAGGAACGAGCAGGGCCAGAAGGAATAAAGGAGATAAACGCGTCTACATTTGGCCGTATTATCGTCGAGGAATATTAACAGTCAGCCGTAACTTTGAGCGATAACACGGCGAAGAGTGCGATAAGGACAACTTTAACTTTTTAATTGCGGCCTACAGAATTTACATTTATTGAGAAATTAGTATTCGCCATTTAGGACAAACGGCTTTTCATTCGAAACACCGTTATTTTCTAAGGCTCGATAATTATTTGAATTACAGCGAAGCTAAGAAATGAGTATTAAGCGAAGTAAATGTTATATAATGCAAAATTTCATTGGGTACATAACAAGGATACGCTAATAGAAGCAATCTGTATGTCGAGTTTCATTTCGTGATGTACTATGCAAAATTTCCACCACCGGACATGCGTGGTTAGTATGTCTGCACGAAGAGAGAGCGTTGACCGAAATGTTTTATTCATAATAAAAATAATTTGATACCGGGGAATAGTGAATATAGAATGAAAGAAAATTAAAATGAATATTATTAATAGAATAATATTACAGAAATAGAGGAATATTATTAAAAAGAAAATAAATTCTTCTGATTAATAAAAAACTGATAAGTAAGGATTAGAAATTCTGGAAGTTTCTGTTTGATTGCCAGGTGAAATCGTTCTTGCTAGACCTTTGGAGGAATTGACGCAAATTACACACGTCGGTGCACCGGTGGTGCTTACAGTGGTTGCTGAAGAGATACGAAGAAGCAGAGACGAGCCTCCGGCGCAGGCTACGATCGTCGACGTTGGCTTCCTCCTCGGGGAACCAGGCAACACTCCACCCTATTTCGAAAGCGATAAGTTGGTACCTGAGACACAATTTCCTATTCGAATGAATTTTGTATCGAAACGAATGATTTCAACATTCTCCAGATTAAACACTTGGAACCAGATATTTTTGTAATAAAAGTTCTCACAATATCTTCAAAGTAAAGGTGCAAATAAAAATGATATCTTCACTGAAATTTATAAAAGTAAAAATATAAATCCTTGTGTGACAGAAATAGAAAAAGATATTATAACGTTACACGGTGTAAATATAATATTTACAGAATTGTGAATTAATTGATTTGTAATAAAAGATCTATAATAACTATTTTCATACTTTTATTATTACTACTTCTAAATAAATTTGAAATGATATTCTGTCGTTGCAGTTACCTTGCTACGGTCAATGAGAATTTGGAACCAGGCACCGTGATCAACTTTGGCGAGCAATACTCGACCAAAGTGAAGGACGAAGATATTGGAAAAGCGGGGGTATTTGCGTTAAAGTTGGAAAATAATAATGGCACCTTCGAAATAAACCCAACGGTTGCAGAACGAACTGCAGACTTCGTCATTATCGTCCGAGACAACACGCTCATTGATTATGAATTACACAAAACTTTATCGTTTAAGGTAAACACGACAGTATAAAATCATGCGATGTCTGTAGTACTGTTGTCCACTTCGAACAGAATGGGCTACTGCATACACATTTTTCAAACCGATCTATAATTCGTTATATTTAATTATTTTTGATTTCAACGTGTCTAGATCGTTGCTCAAGAAGTCGGTCCAGCGACAAATCTCTCAGCGACAGTGCCAGTGATTATAGTTTTAAGAGACGTTAACGATAACCCACCAGTATTCGACGAAAAAACATACGAAGTGACATTGTCCGAAAATGTCACCGCGGGAGCTCGTGTCGTTCAGGTAAAAAATGCATTTCAATTTCAGAATGATTAGAGAAACACAAATACTTCAAACGGAATTGTTCGCTCGAATGAAACCACACAACTTGGTAATAGTCTCCTTCTAAACCAATTGACAGTTATAGAAATGCAACATTGTTTTTTAATTTTAAGCGATCAAGAGTCCTAGCTTATTATCATCATTTCTAACAGGTACACGCGACCGATATAGATACGGGAGCTTACGGAAACATTCGATATACCGGTATAACGGGTGAAGGAAGCAAAGCATTCACAATAGATCCTGATACGGGATTAATAACTGTAGCCATAGGATATACCTTAGACCGTGAAGTGGCTGCAAGGCTCGTACTAACCATAGAAGCTCGAGATGAGAATGGCAATGGTAACACAGGTGTTGTCCCTTTGATGGTTAACCTGTTGGACGTCAATGATAATCCACCCCTATTTGACAAGGACGTTTACGAATTTACGTTAAATCCTGATTTAACGAATTTCACGTCACCAGTTTTTATAAAGGTACATTCACAGCCTTACGAAGTAATTTTCTTTGTAAGATATCATCTATGTCTTTTATTTCTATTTTGCAACTATAAAGTAACTAATTTCATTGCTCTGTATCCAACTTTCAGTTATTAAAAAGTATTCGAAGGGATATATAAATCTACATAAGATTTTAACCTATATTTATTTTTGAATGTTGATCGCTATACTTTTAATTAACGACTAAAATGTCGATTCACAGGCTACCGATGCCGACGCAGAGCCGCCGAACAACATAGTCAGATACGAGATAATTCATGGCAATTACGAAAACAAATTCTATTTAAACGGAACTAGCGGCGAATTAATTCTCCGTTCGCCGATAACGAAGATCCGGCGGAAGAAGCAGAGCTCTTACAATAAATTCGTGAAAAAATCTGGAAAAGAGTTCACTAGAAGTCAAGGAAGAATTTCAAACGATACGTTACAAGTATTTACAAAAAAAGTTGAAGAGAAATCCCTAATGAATAATCGAAGTAGAACACCTTCGTCGAATGTAACTACAGAGATAATAAATGAAGCGATACAGAGGCGACGAAAACGAAATAATGAAGACCCATTGTACACTCTCACTGTCAGGGCATACGATTTAGGTAAATAGAAACAAGTAAAATTTTGAAATAATCAAGACAAATGATAACGAAAACGTTCTGAAATAATATTAAACTATTTTAATACATATATTGAAAATTGTTGTATACTTCATACGAACATTTATTTTTTATTTATATGGATAAACCAATCTTACCCAATCAAACCAATTTTTCTAATTGTTTGATTCGTTTTGCAAAATAAATCTCGATACTTTAAGGCATACCCCATCTTTCGAGTGAAACAAAAATTCGCGTCATGAGTGGCATCGCCATGGAAGCTCGAATAATGATGTTTGTGGTGCCAGGAGAACAACCAAATTCGACAAAAACTGCTGAAACTCTAGCAACTATTACTGGTGGTCGAGTTACCGTATTAGAAACTCGTCCTTACACACAGCAAAATCATACCGGGGGTACAAGTACTTTGCCTGCAGGAGGAAAAAGGTTAGCGATCCACTAATATTGTACAGGAAATTACTATAATCGTTAAGTGGTGTTTCAAACGATAATAGTCTTACCTATATAAAATATTCGTATAATTTTTAATTTGTACTCCTCCTAACACGTTGAAGGGGGATGAGACTTGAACCATAAACATTTCATTCCATTACAGGAGCATTATTGTAGCACGCGTCGAGCAAACGGAGCCAGGCACGCCTTTGGTAGATGTAGAGAAAATCAGGGAGACTTTAGCTGCTAATGGCGTCGGTATTATCGGTGGCACGGACGCAGTTACGACAATGACTGTCAATGAAACGAAAGCTCCTGTAAATGGAATGCCTCACACTAACGACGGTCAAACGACTGTCACTAACAATACTATAGTCAACGTGCAGAGTGAAGAAGTTGTGCGTAAATATATACAAAATGAAACAACAAAATAACACGTTTCCCGAGTTGTGACACTTTTTAAAAATTATGTATACTTAGGAATACAGACACCAAACAAAAGCACGCACCATACTTGCAGAACAATTTTAATACCGAATATGTAAAAAACTATAAATCCCTTTCAGACGGTGTACAAAGCGGAAAACAAATTACTGATTTGGCTTCTGATCATACTTGGCTTGCTTATGCTTTTGGCCATTGCTGCGTTGATTATTTGTTGCATCTGTCCCGGATGTCCGTTTTACATGGCGCCTAGGAAGAGGCGAGTGCATTCCTCCGAAACGTTAGTCGTGCGAGCGGATGGAAGACCAAAGAGGCACCTTCATCGACAACCAGCAGATGTTGATGGTACCAAACATTTTTAATCGATTAGCTCATAATTTGATATCGGACTCAAAAGAGCATTAAAGCCGTTCTTTTACTTTTCATTGCTTCCATTTATTTTTAACACTAGATTTACGGAGATTTCTCATCAGACTTCTATTACTGAAGTAATGCTTTCATGAGTGAAGTCTCTTTTACTAGAATTAATTAGGAGACTTAGACAAAAGATCTAAGTTCGGATATATGCTTGTCTCTTTACATGGACGAAGGTTAGTAACCCTGTAACTTTCCTCGCGAAATTCGGAATGGGTCAGAATGACCATGCTCTGCACATCTAGTGTTAAACATTATTTACCTTCGAGTCTATGTTGAACACTGTTAGAAACTTGCAACATCCACGTAATCAACTAAAAGTTTTAACGAACATTGCGTGATCATTAAGGGTTCATAACGTCGAATTTCAGCATCGTGGAAGGGACGAAAGCAAGCATGGAGTGCCGATCCAACGAGAAGAAACTGGCAATTCAATAAAAGAAATGTTAAAAATTGCTCGCTTCCCGGGGATGTTGCTTACATTTCTGGTCAGCCAATTGACATCCAAGTAACCCACGAAGCTCCAAGGTTATTAAGGGATGCTACATCCTATCACTCAAGGAAGAGCAGAATGGACGAACACGATAGAATGTATATGGAAGATGTCGAAGGCCAAAAGCCAAGAGGTTACGACATGAACGAATTGGAGTCGTTGCATCGACACGAAATGGAAAGGGATTCGGAGATACAGCGTCAAGGTTACAGGCAAAGGTAGGTAAGCTGTTATCTGACGCATTTTTAATAATACCAAGAGTTTACTTATGTCAATCACCTCAAATTTGATTTAGATCCGGACCGAGATACGTCGAACCCGACATAAACGGAGAGATGGTAAGAGAGCAACACTTTTACCGCGAAGGAAACGCCGAAGTCCTAAGGCTGGTAACCAGAGGGCAAGTGGAAGACGCAACGACGAATCACCACCGTCATCACCACCACCACCCTACAACCTTGATCGTAGACGGCAAGGATATAATTCTACAGAGGTTCATAGAGGACCAAAAATCGAGGCACGAGTTGTCGATGCAGGACATCGAAGCAGCTCGCATCATGGAGTCGCATCAACGTTCCAAAGAGATCTTCCAGCAACAACCGCCGGAAATTATTCTGGTACCCGACCGACTGGACCTCGGTCACAGGCAGCACGTTGAAGAAATAGGACCCAACGTGCAGAGGCTCGTGATCGATCACGGCGATTACCAGTCGCCAAAGATGGAGAAGGACTCAGAAATCGGGGAAACTTTGAGACCAGAGAGGCAGGACGACATCGTAGCTGGAACTCTGCTGGTCGAGAGGCCACCAGTCGTCAAAGATCTAGGAAACAAGCCGCAATACGCCTACAATGACGTGGAACTAGCTAGACACAAAGCGTTGCTGACACGATTATTATTGAAAAGAGACCATCGACACGCGGAGGGCGGAATATTGGATTCCAGCAGTTACCTGGAGACACAGAGTCTCCCTGGACAGGTAGCGATCGCTACTCAAACCGACAGGACGGCAGCCACTCAGACGGAACACCATGTGAGAAGCAGAAGCGACAATGAGTCGGACGAAGACTCCAGACAGAGGAAAAAGTTGAAGTCTCGGAAGAAGTACGGCGATGGGGACTGGAGGAGGTCTCGCACACTGTGGATGAAGTCGCCGATCGAAGAGAAGAGGAGTCCCTGTTTCGACAAACGGTTGAACATTCTCCGAAAAAAGGCGAGGGAGGTGAAAGACGACAGGAAAGCCTCCCTAGAACCTGAGGTGCTCAGAGAGATTTCAGACTCCCTGAACGGGAACGGAAGCTCCTATAAAGGAGAGGAAGACGAATCGTTGCAGGTTCATCAGAAGTCCGAGCAAACAACTGTTAGTTACAAGATATTAAATGAAAAAGAGGACAGCTCGTCCTCCTCCATGGACCTGTGCAAGAAGAAACGCGAGAAAGATTTCGGTGATAAGTGTTGCGAGGATGCGAGCGACGATCTGAAAATGAATGGAACCGAGTCTACTTCTTCGCCGGAAATAAGGATCAAGCACGAGAAACATAGCCGCGAGAAGACAGACGAGAAGAGTCCGAAAAAAGAAGCGAAGGTGAAGGCACAGAAGAAGTCGGAGGGAGTGATGAAACCGAGTTTTCGAATTCTGGAGAAGGAATTCACGCTGTTCACTAAGAAGCTCAGCAAACTGAGCGACAAGAAGTGCCAAGAGAGCACTGGTAGCGACAGCACGAGTCAGGAGAAGTTGGAACCGAAGGAACCTAAGAAGGAATCGGATCCAAAGAAAGCTCCGAAAAAGATCGACGCTTCTCAAAAGCAGACGACAGAATTAACGTCGAGTGCATCGAAAGGCGAACAGAAAGGAAAGCAGAAGAAGGAGGCAGCCATTGTCAAAACGAAACAGAAGCTGACGTACCAACAGTCTCACGTGATGAGCACGGGTAGCTCGGAGTATGACGACGCTTTCGATAGGACGAAGAAACAAGCTCGTCAGGAAATCAAGCAGAAGCAGCCAATGGCGAAACCGAAACGTCAGGCACACGTTGACTGTCGAGAGTCCAGGAAACAAGAGTTTCGAAACGAGGAAGTCGAGAAACGGAAGGACTGTTCTTCGAAGGAGGCCTTGAAAACTGAATCTAAGCACGAAAAGGCTGGAAGAATGGTACCGCGAGCTCCGAAATTGACTGCTGTATCTCGCAAAGATAACACAACCGAGGAAACGAGCTCTGGTGCGATGAGCAATCAAGTGGAAGGTAAAAAAGACACAGCTGCGTCATCGATTCCTGAGAAAATAAGCAGCACGGATTCTTCAGGAACTAATTCGAATGCCGCGAACAGAAGCAGAAAAGCTGTTGCGGAGAAGGTAGCTGGGAGATTCAGCGATGACTTCGTTGTGGAACCGAAGATGAGAAGTACGGAACAAAGGTATACAGAAGAGCGAGATGAGAAGAATATGAAGGATGAAGATTGCGAAAAGAAATCTAGCGTTGACGTTCGAGAGCAATCGACGGAAGATGGATTCAAGGACACAAAATCTATAGAAACTGAAGGACAGGTAGGTACGAAGAGAGTGGTGGGAAAATCTGAAAGTTTATTTGATGTTGCGCAGCAATTAATTAAGAGTTGCGTAGTTCCTGATGGTAGACGAGAAAAATTAGATAGTGCTGAGGAAGATCGAGAACCGAGGGAAGCAGTAATGGCATCTGAAACGAAATCAACAAAATGCAAGGAAGAACAGGGACGAATGGGTGTTGGTGAAAGTATTATGAAATTAAAAGAGGAAAATGGAGAAGATAATCTAAAAAGTGCGATAATAAATGCCAGTCCAGAGAGAACAATGGAGTACGAAGAAGTAACTGATAATGCGCGCGATGTGAAATTGAATAACGAAAAAGGAATAGATGAACACAAAAGTGATGTAATAATTGGATCTTTAGAAAACTTAAAGGGATACAAAGAAGAAGACACACGAGGAACTGATGATGGAAGTGCTATGAAATTGAGCGACAAAAATGAAGTAGATCGAAGAGAAAGTAAAATAATGCTTGATGTTACGAAGGATGTAATATCAATTGTAGAAGATATGTCAGAGAGCATCGAGAGAAAAGATGAAGCTTTAGAAAGTGATAAGGGTCGTGTAGATGAAACTGAGAACGTAGCGAAAGAACACAAAGAAGAGAACGAGGTAATTGACAATGCCCGCGAAAATTTGGAACAGAAATCGGAGACACTGTTACAAGATACTGAAAAAAAAGGTATGTCATCTAAAGAGCTTAAAACAGAAGAAAAACTCGAAATAGATCAAATGTTAGTGAAAGAAACAGAGGTACATGAACTCCCAGGTGATGCTAAAATAATGACAGACACGAAAGAGAATATCGAAGAGAAAAGCGACACGAAGGATGCAGAAGAAAGGATGTTGGAAGTAGAGAAATCGGCAGAAACGCAAAATTATGATAAAACTGATTTAATACAGAAAACTCAACAATCTGTAGACAAGCACTTTGAAACTGATTTGTCGAGAAATGAAAAAGATGAAACGGATGAATCAGAGGAACACAAAGAACACGACGAATCGATAAAGAAACATGTGGAATATCCAGAGTCTAAAGATGAAGGCGTTACGGCCGAAAAGGAAAAAGATAAAACTACAGAAATTATAAACAAAGACAGTGAAGAAGAACATCATAGTTTAGGAACTGTCGACAAAGGAAAAGCCATAGCAAAAATTGGTATCGGTGACGATCAGATTAAAGAAGCTGATTTTCCAAACAGAGAGACTACTGATACAGAGAAAGAAAGTGATCTAGAGAGTGATCCTAAAATCGATGATTTTCGAATTCCAGAAAATGAAAATGGCGACGAAAATAAGAAAGGACGAGCTACTGCAAAAATTTCACCTGGCAAGCATCAAATTATTCAAGTAGAAACTGCTTTTTTGGATGGAGAAAAAAAAACTTCGACGGTAACTGAATTCGATCAGGGCGAAATTAGCGATAAAGTAAATGCTTCAACAGACGAACGAAATATTCCAGATGAAGGAGAAGAAACCGTAAGAATTGAAACCGATGAGCATCGCGCTGGTGACAAAGAAAGTATTCTTCCAATTACAGAAGAGAAAGTTGTGGTAGATACTGCAATGAATGATAACCAAATTAATGAAAAGGAGAAAAATGTTCTGGACACAGTAAAAACTTCTGGCCAAGAAGAAACAAATGTTACAGAAGAGATCACAACTGACGATCATAAAGTTGATGTGAAAGAAAATGTTTTTTCAGAGGAAGAAAGAGGTAAACATCGAGAAGGAGAAAGTGGAACAATTAAAAAAGAAGATATAGATTACGATACTTCACTTACAGAGCATGAAAACATATCCCCTGGCAAAAGAGAAGAAAAGCATCCTGAAGAAGAAGCAGAAACTATTAAAGAAATTCCAAAAGTCGATGATGAAATTAGTGAAAAAGAGAACGGTACTTTAGAAACCTTAATAGCTGAAGAGCTACGTATTCCTAGTGAAAAAAAGAACGATCTCCCAAAAATGGAAAGTGGGGGTGATTACGAACAAGATATGATTTCAGAAACGCATGATATTAGCAAGGATAACGTAACTGAAGACAAAATTGAATCTTCAGAAGCACATCTTCCCGATAAACAATTTATTGCGAAAGACGACTTTTCTCCAGAAGCTTCTACCTCTATCGATGACGATATTAAAACAGAATCACCTCTGGTGAAACAAGAACCCGATGACCAAGATGGTAAACAAGGTATTTCTTCAGAGATGTCCAAAGTCTTTCATTTACTAACCGACAAATCAACAAGCGAGAAAGGATCAATAAGCGAAGGCACCGAGACAGGAGCTAAAACCGACCACGCTCCATTGCATTCGGCTGACAATAAAATTGATCCAGAAGAAGCGTCTGCATTACCAACAGATGATAAAACTAAAGATCAATTAGAAATTTCAAATGGTAACGCACCCTCTACTCCAAAAATGGATAAATCGTTAAAACACGTGGAAGACACAATAAGCGTCGAAAGTGCAGAGAAAGAAGCAACAAAAGACAACTCTAAAACGTCTCCAGACAAACAAACGACCATCACAACGATGGAAATAGCTCAAGATGATTCAAAGATTGATGTTACTGAACCAGTGGAAAAAGAACGTGAAAGCAGAAAAGACGAGATATCAGAAGAAAAACAACGAGCATCGATAGTTAAAGAATCTGACGAATCTTCCAGTGACACACTGACGCCATCAATGCATCCAACACTTGAAAAAATACAGGATCATCGTCATGCATTGCACGATAAGGGAGAAGTTTTACAGGAAACGACACGCGAAGGAGGTACTATTGTAGATAGGAAACTATTAGAAACTGGTGGAAAGGAAGACGAGTTGCGCGAACCATCAAGTAAAGTGAGCAGCAGTTCTCACGGAACAGAAATGTTTGAAACTCCTCCACCGACGTCCGAGAAAGAAAAGTTTGCATTAGATTTCATTATATCAGAAACTCCAACAGACTCTAGGAAAATACCCGAATCTGAAAAGCAGTCGAAGTCAGAGAGCGAGGAAACTAAATTACAAGAAGGAGAGAAATTTGTCGAGGAACAAACTTTCGGGGAGAAAGAAACAGTTCAGTCGTTTCCGGAGAAACAATCGAGAGAAGAACGAGATGAATGTACGATTTCTCAAGACGAAGGAGGAAGGCGGGATATAATCAAGGAGAAAACTGATGAATTGCCTTTGGAGGAAAATATGGCGAAGGAAGAAGAGGGAGATGGAAATGTCGAAGAAGACTATGCAGACGTAAGCCTTCCACTTTTTACAAACATAATACAATCGGTGGACGATTTGAGCGATAGTGACTCATCGAGTGATATTTCCAGGAAGACGACGTTGACCACCAAACCGTACCAAACGCCAAGACACCGTAATCGACAATCTCCCGAGAAAGGAAATATTGAAACGATAGACAACATCGATACTCAGAATTTCGATGACGAAGACGACACGTCGTTAACAATCAAGGTAATGAAGGACGAAGACGACGAAACGTTTCAAGAAGCTGAACATAGTAGTACTGAACAACCCTCCCCAACTATAGTAAAAGACAAAGATACAGAATTCGATAAAGAAAATGAAATACCTCGAAACATACAAATGCCATCTATGCACGAAGGAACGTCGTCCAATGTCACTGACCAACGCACGCAAAAAGAAAAACAGTCAAAACCAAAGTCGGGTTCAGAACGCGGCGAGGAGTCCACACCCAGCGCGAAACGAAAAACGAGGTTACAATCTCACACGAAAGAACTCGATCAACCTCGCGACGATGACAAATCGGCAGTTCGCAAGCACGAGAAAACGGGCGTTACGAAACCTAGTGAAAGAAAGACGAAAGCACCAGACAAGAAGAGGATTCCTTGGCAAAGAAAGAAGAAAAGTTCCTCCGAAGAATCGTCGGAAGAAAGAGCAGCTCGTTTTCAGGATCAAGAACGTCATTCGAAGCAGGAGCCTCGCAGAAGGTTCGTCACCGATCGACCGAAGCAAGCAGATATCAATCACGTTAAACAACCAAGGAATGCAGAGGAGCATCAACGAATTCCGTCTACGTCGAGAACGAAGTCTGAAAAAGGTAGAAAGGGTGATCAGAAAACGAGTCCTCCAAAAACAGGTGACATCGACACGAGCAAAGCGCAGCCGAAGTACATGGCTTGGTACAAGAAGAACCGCGAAGAAATGGAGAAGAAAAGGGCTGGACTGAAGGCTGTAGACGACGAAAGTCAGCTTCCTCGGTGGCTGAGGAGGAGCATGAGAAGCCAAAAATCTGATAAGGATGATAAGAAGACCCCGGATCACGGGAGTGCGAATACGACTCCGCAAACTAGACGGAAAGTTAAGCCATTGGTGAACGTCGAGTCTGAACAACTGAAAGCTATCGTTCGCCAGGGGAGAAGACTGAGAAGAGCCGAGGGCGGGAAACACGAGGATCCACAGATACAGATATACGCAACGACACCACCTACTTTAACTGCAACGGACACGAAACACCATCTGGTGCAACACTCCGAGTACAAGTATGAGAAAATGCCTGCGCCGTTCTATCTTCATCCCCCGCCGGCTCCTCATCCGTCGCCGCAGTTGTCGCCGCAACATTTTAACGTTGAATCAACGACTGAACACGGCCACGTCGATGAGAACTTCGACTCTGGGATAGCGATACCTCTGCAAGGTGGTAACAGGTTAAGACACCAGCAACTTTTGGAGAAGAAGAGTGTCTTCGATATAGCCTACAGCGAAGCTGCGCCTTCGCAACTCCGCGCCGACAGCACCACTCCTCCATCTTAAATACGAACAAACTTTTCTGTTAGTTTTTCGATAGAAATCCTTCTGTGCCGGTTGACAGAACGTGTTTGTAGGACAGGTTATTATTGAGAACGAATTTTGGTGGAGAATGTTTATAATGGAACGTTTCGACACTAAAACTACCGAGGGTGATGCACATCTGTTTTACATACAACTATGTCTTTGTATTTAGGAGTAGTAAGAGCAAGAATTAGAAAATAACGATAGATGAAATCAACGTTTGCTATTTAAAGTTATTTTATAATAGAGTAAAAATATATTAATTTTGATAGAACGGGTTTAGATCATTATACTACTTTTCTAATGCCTAAATTAATCCTGGAATGTGTTGAAAACTTAAAATAGTGTACAATTGTGACGAGCTACTACACATTTATTTCTGCATGAATCTGAATTCATTTTTAAGTACTTTTATACAATAGTGGATTAGTTACCAAATTAATTTTCTTTTTCCGTTAAACAATACTAAGAAGTCTGTACAAACTCTCGTATAAGTAAATACTGTTTGTATCATTTATGACTTTAAATAATGTTACCATTTCCGCCGTTCGAAAGAAGAATCATTATTCATCGATACGATACAGCGACCAAGTTTTCATTATGACTGTTTCCTAATGTTACGACATTTATAATTATCTTGTAAATACATATGTATAAAATTTAAGACGGTTCCTTCGTTCGTGTATTTCATCCCAGATAAAGCTTCCTTCATATAAGTCTTTAGGTATAATAAAAATTATATTTTATAGTTTATTATTACCACTTATTGTTATACACAAATTTGTACGTTACATTTGTAATACTCTGTACTTTGTACCTAATTTTGTATTTACCATTTTCAGTTTTATTTATAAATTTGCATTTGTACTTTATATTTATCATACTATTTCCTAATAACATTTGTATCTATTATATATACAGAGATAATAGTAAATATTTAGTTGTGTTATAGTCTTCTTGTAATAAATCCAATGTAATTTATAAATTGGTGCCGTTACTCTACCATAGAACCGACTCAAATATCACCTGTAAACTGGTTGAAAGATAAAAAAATATTTTAAACAAATCATTTAATAACTCAATTTTTAAGATTCACTAAAGACATTTATACATCTGGATTTCTTGTTTACATGGTAGTCGAAAGTTGTATCTAGATGAAACTATCGGAACACTTTTCAAACTTAACAGGGAACCGAGAAATCGCAGACAGTATGTTGTAAGAGCTTTGCCTATAAAAAGTGTAATCCGCGTGTTGTTACTCATACATTGACTTTGACACGTCAACGATAATTATATCCGCATGACTCGTATCGAGACGAATTGCTATCACTCCTGTTATTCTGTTACAAAAGTATCCTTGATTCCGACATTACCAGCTTCGTTATCTTTTACCGACCAGTACTATCCGCGCACGATACGCTTGATACAGAGTCCCTGAGATAAACACGTTTATCGATCGTATTCGAGTTCAATTTCTGAAAAAATAGGATCGTGTTCTCAAGTGTTCCCCAAATATAGACTACATCTTGAGTTTTATTAGCTACGAAACTGTAACTACTCCATTATCTCAAGAATTGTATCAGAATAAGATCGATTTTAAAGACCGAATAAACATTTCTAATCGAACAGTAGTTTACATATAACGTTAATAAGCTCTGTATTATTTTTTTAAATTAAAATTTATGAAACACTCATCGGAATTTATTCGTTTCCATTGCATCCAAATTCAGTTACAGCAACTAAAACACTGTGATAATTTCCTGATAAATTATTATTTATGAATATAAGTAATTCAAAGCATTCTAAAATATAATCGTTTTCATATTTCGTCCTTTATAGGAAACATTATTAGGGAAAATATAAAATTTACAAAAATCATTAAAAAAAAAAATACATATGTATTCAAGAAAATAAATCTTATATTTACTCGCTATTATGCGTGTAAACAAAATGTATGTTTCTTACATATTATTGATATTTATTATCGATCATTTTTTAATTATTTCAACTATTTATTTTAAAATACAAGTAGCCACAAATATCTTCGACTATGTATGACCTAGATTTTTTAATTCCAATACATTTTCATCGAGCACCACTCGACATAAGACCGCAAAGTGTTACGAATGCTAAGTCTCGAAATAATTCAGCGAGTATTCATATCACTTGAGAAACCAAGTGGTTCTTTAGCAACACTTGAGACGATCTGCGTGATCGACCGCGATAGTAGTATAATCAAGTGACGTAACGATACCTCGTGACGACAGTATAGCGCGCCAAGTACACCAGCGGTGACGTAGCGGCGAGTTTTGTGACGTGTCGACGACAAACGTGACGTTATCGATGCAACTAACCTACCGTAATCGGTACCATAATGGTGCATCAAACATAACCGGAGACTGGTAAATCTTTGGATTAGGGAAGCAGGAACCTCGAGCTGGTCGAACGACCTCCAATCGCTCACGCGTAAAAGAAACCAGAAATGCCTAAAACAGAATCCGCGCTAATTTCAACGGAATGTAACCTTCCATAAAGTTATAAACGAGCTTTAATACAAGACAATATATTCTCTTTTACCTAGAGTCTTGAATAATAAAGTATAGAATAGTAAAGTAAGTAAAACTACTTTATTCATTTTTTAACTATAGAATATAGTAAGTATTAAGAACAAGTACGTTAAGACTAATTTCTTGATACTGTATACTCTGTTATTGTGTACCCTATCGTTGAGCAAATTTTGGTTAAAATATATATTTAGAGAAAAATTAGAATAAATTTCAGTGCCGGGTGTAACCAAGTAATTATCAGCAGTTAAAGAAATTAGTAAATTTTCGAATCCAATTCTTTGGATCTCAAATGGTCAGGCACCATACTTGAAACTTCCTGAAGAATGTAGTTCGTTAAAACATTTGAAAGTTAACAATAAAATAACAATAAAATATTTAATTATACAACGACAAAGCTGTAGACTGTACAATACTAACTTCGTGACATTCTTCATTGTTAGACAAAAATGGATGATAACAGCACCTAACTCCTAATCATTCTTACGAATATAAGAATTTTTTAATTTAAAACTACTGATATTGTGACAGCATATATAAAAATTGTTATCACAAGTTTTGTATAGCTCACCGAAAAATGTGATCAGAACTCGGTCGATAGGCTTTCGACATGTAAATAAAAAGCATTATATAATGTAAATAAAAATCATTCTTATACTTTGAATATTATGTTACTAGTTATCAGATGTCGGGTCCGTTTTCCATAGTGTATTACACGTGGCGTTTAACTTAAAAAAGAACACCAATTTTTGACGATACTCTCCTATTACTTAAAAACGTTATCAACCGGTCTTTTGCATAAAATTTTCCTGCAAAATGTTAAAACTGAAAGATGTTTGGTGCATTTACAGCCTAACGCTTCGAAGAAATGATTAAACTGTTCACGTGTGATTACGATTAAGTTTAATTTCTTACGATGTCGAAAACTGTAACAAACTAAAGACTGTAACGTATTGTCAAAATGTTGAAATGGCGTAAATATTAAGCTACATATAAAACTAAACAATTAATTGATACACGTTATTATTTCACAAGTGAAGATTCCTCCTCCAAATATTTCAGTTATATAACCATAAATTAAACAATATTACTGTTAAACTGTTTATTATATTTATACTACATCAGTGCTAACAATAAAGTTTACATTATTTAATAAACAATGCACTACTATATCTATGAACAAATATGTTTTAATACCTAACGAAAATCACGCGTAGGCCTCATCTTAAATTACTTGGCCACATAACGACACAAATAAATCAAGTATCGCATATTCATTTATTAATTTATTATTGATATCGGTAACAGACGCTGGCCAGAGCTTTACAACACAGTGTCCCAATTTTGCAGCAAGCGCTTGGCTACAAATAAATGTTAAACAATTTAAAAGATTCAGGCCTACGCCGCCCAAGAATTTCCGCGAATCACTATCCGGTCTACCCTTCGATCCCTACAGTGTCGCCGAGTAATTAATACGTAAGAAGGCTGATTGAATGTACCGGCGTTTAAACAATGGATAAATGTTAATTGTTGTTAATAAAGGACACACATGTTGCTGATGCAACGGCGAGCAGAGCTGCGGAAGAGGCTGCACCTGTAACACCAGTACACGAAACGCAAACACACCTGGAACCTTTGACCTTTTCATAGACGCTGGGTTCTACCCCTCTCCTCGCGGCCACCCCCTTTCCCTTTCCCTTTCCCTTTATCGTCGTCAGCTGCAGTTCGGTGAAAATGTTGCACCGCACGCGATCGTCTACCGTGTACATCGGATATTACCTCTTCCTACCAAGGAGACCATGGAGAACCAATATTGGCTTACTCAAGATGGATATTTCAGAGTGAGGAAACAGAACATCGAACACGTGATGATTTCTGGCGACGGAAATCAGGTTCGGGAGATGTAAACGTCTACTTCAATGAATTTACTCGATCTCCATATTTACAGAATTAAATACGTGTAGCTCTACTCGCTACGCTACATCCTCGCTCATGCACCCTACATTCGACTCATTATATATTTCAACATCATCATATTCACTCGTGAAAGTCATTATGTATACATTGTGTATTGTGCACAGATTTCTATATCAGCACACGTCATAAATGCATATCAACGATCCTTATCTAATTGTTATCAATACGTTCGAATTGTAATTCGATAAGGTTAACGATATCAGTGACTTCGTATAGCTTTTTTATCGCGTGGCTTGCCGAGTAATTCGATAAGGTAACATTTCAAATAATATATCCATTTTTTTTTTTATTGTAATTCATGCAAACAAGAGTCGAGCGATGAAAATTTTACAACTGTCTCGTGGCACCTAGGCCGCTTAGATTCATCCCTGGCCCGTCGCACACGTGCACCCTAAGGCACACGTACAAATGCTGAATATAATTTGTAAACGAATGGAGAATTAGCTCCACTCGCATCGCGAAATCTATGATCCTCCCGCGACGGTGGGGGTTGGCCCGCGCATCAATAGCCATCAATCATCTGAAAATTTCGGCAACGCGCTGGACAACGCGAGCGGCAGGGCACCATCACAAAAGTAGAGTTCTCCGGGACCACAGAACGAAGAGAAACGAGGACGAAGGGGTTAAGGGGCCAGAGAGGAAGGACCAGGAGAAACGTGGAACTGGTTCGATATCACCGAAAATTCGGGCCAACCGTGATATACCTCCACGAATTCGGGAGCCACGTCCAAGTTCTTTTCCTGTAAACCCGGCTGGAACTCTCTCTCTCTCTATTACTCATCACTCTCTCTACTACTCTTGCGAATTTAAAAAAAATTGAATGTATGTGTAATGTGTATAAATATTGTGAAAATTGTAACGAACTAAGTTTCTTATTCTTTACTATTGTCTTTATTAACGATAACTAATCTAAGATATAAAACTCTGTCAATGCGCCTGATCGTCATCGACGTTCCTGAAGAAGTGAGGCCACTCTCTTTTCTCAGGGCCCTTTGTCCCACGTTTAGGCGACGTCATAGTGTCCTCTTGGTTCTGCTTATCGTCACGACTTGTTTAAACAAAGTCGATACTCCGCCAACGAAAGCAGAGCCACCTCAGTCAACAGCCGCGACGTAGAAAATACATCGCTAACAAAATGCCGAACGATTGTTTGTATGAATGAATAGTGTTTGGAATAGAGGGCTTAAAGATCAAGAGTCGCCTGGCTGATAACTCAGTCACGTAGATTTCGAGTGTCCCAGACCTGTTCGTTTATAATAGGGTCAAATGCGTCTATTGGTGAGTAAACCAATGTTGTATTGGCTACAAGAATAAAGACATTGGCCTGATCTGGCTACAGAAAATTGATGCTGCAAATTTTATCAATAATATTTCAAAGAAATGTAGATGAATGGAGGCATTTAAATCGTGAGAGGCTTTTAAAGTGCAGTGCGCGTGTGTACTCTTTATAAATAGAGCGTCTGCAGACCTCTTCTGATTGCTGCAATCCGAATACACAGACGACAATCCGCAGATGACTCGCGCAGTTCGTGCGCATGTAAACAGAAATCACATGCGTAGAGAACGTGACGTAAGTTGCCGCGATCGCGCCATTTTTACGCAACAGTTCATAATACTTTAATTCATTTCTTGTGAAATTGTACGAGTACTCTTTATTAAATGAGTTTAGTTGATCGATCATTTATTTATTACTCGAAAAATGCCTTATGCAGTAATATTTCGTCATGGTTATGAAGTAATATTTGTATTTTCCAATGGTGTTGTCCACGTATTATGAAAATTAGTATTTTACGCTCTTTGACTTTTTCTCTTCAACGTTTTTTCTCTCTTTGTGCTCAAGATATGGCGGGATGTATGCACGCTAGAGACAATTCGTTAGGAAGGTGTCAAAGAACTTTATCATCGAGAAGTCCGGAGACTACAGGAGGCTGTTTTAGTACAAACTAGGTCGCAGAGAACGCAGTATTAATTCATCCGAGGTTCAACTCGAAAAATTGTTAAGGAGTAGGGCGGCTTACTCCCAATACTTCGGGGTGTCTTCCCTCTAACGTCAGCGCTTCGACTTCTGGCGGGACCAAAATCTTGGAAATCCCGGCAGGGCAGTCTATCCAGGCTACTTAGGCAACAATCATAAAATGACTTCGCCAGTTTACAGACTGTAGGGTAGGTTGATTGCCTATACCCAAATTTCTTCAAGCGGCCAAAGCTATTCTGTACTTGAAATGCAAGCCATATACCGCAACATTTATTTTCGCGATACCTGTATACCGACGACGAAGGTATTTATGCCCCTCCAACGTACTTATCCCCATCGGCGAAAAATGAAGGAACGCGTAGATGATCACCGTGTGCCTTGATTGCACTTTTTCATCATTCAATGCGGATCCGGAACATTTCTTATCCATTTTCATTCGGAATACTTTGTTTAACTTCCTTTTTTCCTCTTCTTTCAAATCATGTAATAATTTCGTATCATTCGCGTAACGGGTACTATCGATTTAATTTCTGGGATTCCAGTTCCTCACGCATGCGACAAGTGTACCGTACCGTATTGTACGCCATTTGGCTGACTCACGCGCTTCCCATTCAATGCCTGCGTTTACTATACGTTGGAAGGAGTACGAGTAAGGAGGGGATACTGAATGAAGTGGGGGCGAGAACTGGTGTTGCATGCGTAGTAAGGTCGTTGAATGAAGTGGGGGAAAAAGAAAGGATGCCATCCGCCTACAACCGTATAAGGAGCCCGCGCTTCTATTAGGAGAGCACGCGAAGCAAGTAGGCTACCAGTTACTAGCCCGTTTTTCTGAACTCCTGTTACTAAGGCCACGTGTTTTGTCGAGGCATGTCCTTCCGCAAGTGGACCCGCGTTCATGCCCACCATTGTAGAAAAGAGTGTAATGGATCCGTGAGGTCTGAACACTTTATAATTAATAACACGAATTCATTCGGGCGATGGCATCGCGCAGCGGCGGTATCGTAAGACCTAACCAATGAGGTTCGTTCCGACGAATACCCTCTTCGTGCATCGTGCGAGCCTGGCAGTTAGAAGTTGAGATTAGAATGCACGTGGTCATCCGTCCGGAATTTTGTTTCACACTTGCTCCTCGTGAATCACTAGGAACTTAATCTTTGACTAAAAGATTAGTTCAAGTGCTTTAAATTCAACAACAATCACGGTATTTCCATTTGAAATTATGTTATCATTATAACTACATACATGTAGGCCTAGGAGGCTTTGGTCAAGAAGCTTGACAGGTTCGTTATGGTCGTCATTAGATATTTTTATCCATGTAATAATTTTTTGCAAGATCTACCAATGCATATGCCGCTATGCTGATCGCAATTAACATTGCGATTTTGGTGAATGCTCGATAATTTATTCCGCCGTATCACAGCACTTATTTACGTTTTCGCCGAGATCTACACCGCCAATCTCTAGTATAATATTCAGCACACTTCATAACACTGTTCCACTGTCACTAGTGTAAGATATAAAAATGAATAGAAACGATGAAATGAAGAATATATGTAAAACAAAACGATGAGAAATATTTATTGATTATTCAACGAACTACACGGTTCCGTCCAAAAACTAGGAATGCTCTCGTCGCTTCCTTGCGGAAGGTTTGACCCTTCGGCGACGATCCCTACTCCTCTACATTTTCGGGATTCTAGGTAGGGAAAGTCTATAGGGCCTCGTACGCACTTTCCTTTGACATTTCCCGAGTCCCAACATCTGTTTATTGTCAGTTAAAGTGGCGACGTTGCCGTTCCGTCCTACAGTGGCTATTCTTTGTTTATGTTGTTGCCACTCGGCGGAATTGGAAATATTCTTACGCTAACAACCTTTTCCATGAATTGACGAAAAGAACCTTTCAAAGAAACGGCACTAGTTTCACTATACATTGCAACACGTGAGTTATAGAGATACTTTGTGTATGTATTACACTTCTGATGTAAGAAACTATTGGAATATAGGCGGTGGAATGAATGAGTAGACTTTTATTTTAACTTGACTTTAAAAACTTTATTCGAAACACACGGAAGAGCACGTCTGTTCTGTTCGCTAGAAGCAGCTCGAATGAATGAAAGTGAGGTCAGTAAAGAAGAATTTCGTTACGGAACTATAGACCCTATTGGTTCCATACTTTGTCTAAACAAACCAAGATGGGACGCAGCTGCACCCTCTTGACTTGTGTCTAGGAAAGAAACCCAAACGCGCAGAGATGGTTTTTGTAACGAAAACTTTCTCTTTTAAGAAGAGAAAATCCAACAGAAACTATTCCGATATTTGACATTTTCTGTGACTCATTCCTGCTCGGTGGTTCTGGGGTAAGTGACGTGCTGTTCCTTGCAGTTCCCTTACCGAAAGGCAAAGCCTTCCCCACTCCGTGGCCAGGTCCTTCAGGTCAATGTCTTTATCCTTTTAGGCAATCCAACGTCGAGTGCTTGCCGGTCAGTAAGCACAACAAACGACAATTGTCTGCTATTTCATCTTCACCGCTTTCAGATTCGAAATCGCCGTGCACTTGTAATTTCACTCGACACAATTTCGAAGAATAATTTTACAATTATTTCAAATAATTATTGTAGGATGTCAGGATACGGAGAGTTTTCAACAACGATTTCGTCCTGGAACTGACACCGAATCGCCACTGTTCTCTTCGACTGCTGGCTGTAGACTGTCGTATTTATATTTCGACACGTGAATGCTCAACGTGACGTAACCTCATTATCGCGGCAGTCTTATGTTTCAAACGCTTTAGACGACAAACGACTGTCGGCGCACGTACGCTTCTCAGAACTTTTCGGCGTCGAGTCAATCTTCAAAAATACCGAATTACATAGTGACCGCTCTTTCATCGATACAATCTACAGTATACAATAAACTAATACTTTCTATGGCGCAACATTTCAAATAATCTTATTTCGAAAGCGATCACGGATAAATGAAATTAATTACGAAATAAAATAGAATGCTACTCGAAATAATATTTCAAATACCAACATTTGGGAAGTGGCTAGGTTTGTGTATAACAATATGCAGCCATGCCCCGGTGTTTTTCATAATTCCTTCGACGATATGATCGCCTGATGGCAAATCCGCGACTCGCGGAATCCTTGCGGCGACATTACGCGTCGTTCCTCGAACGTGGTCGCGGTTCCTGTCGTCGAGAATCCGCGGTAAAAGACTGGTCCTCGGCCGCGATTAGGTTCGGATACACGCGTACGTATCGTTGACACTCGCCAAGACTCCTCACCTGCCCATCAAAAGACGTAAAGTCATCCACATTGGCCAATCGAGGAGCCGGCACACACGTGAGGAAAGAGGTGGTCGCGACTGGCATCGATAGCGCGCGATGCGCGGTAACGATGCGCGATCCGGTCACCTCTCTTGTGCTTTCATGCTCGCTTGATAGTTACTTGGCGAAATGTGGACGCCTTTCGGGAACTGTTTTTCTTGGCACCCTGAAGTGTACCCCGGGTGCGACCAATTTACCTGTGAGAGAATATCGAGAGACGGAGGAAACGCTAGCCGTGTAGCTGTGCACTTCATCGGTGACGGCCGGAAACTGGAAAATGGACGTTTTGGACAAAACTGTTTTATCTGTGTAGCTGTCGATAAGTTGCTATCTGGGATATCGTCGTGATAACCCAGACGAGGTATGCCTGTATTATCACGAGTCGCGTTATCAGACCTCGAGGCATAGACGAGGTGTATGCGTCTTACCTTCGGGCCTCCATTGTGTATTTATCTTGTGGACACTATAGGACACATTTTTATTGAATGCTGTTGTTCATTCTGCGATTCAAGTTTGATATTAATTTAATGCTTTTATAGTCAGAATTTAATACAAATACACGAAGTAATTGTGTAGTAAGGCGACACTCTTTATTTTCAAAAATTATATGAAAGATAATTGGTTACAGAAAATGAAGTAGAAAATATTTCCTTTTCGAAAAGTAAAAGCAAGAACAACGTTCAAATTAGTAAAAAGTTGGCAAGTAAAACCGCTGACTTGTATTAATCTTCATCGTCACTAATAATTACACGAGACGACCTTTGTTGATTAGGTTGTTTTGGCGATGGTTCTTTCTCGTCGTCGGTAATTATCGTCGTAACGTGTTTCAGCTCGGTATTCTGAGACGTTAATGGGTCCCCTTCTTCATCGCTATCCAACAGACGGCGTTTTTTCACCGTTCCATTCTCCTTGTCCGAACTGTCCGATCGATTTCTTTTACCTTCATCTAATACAAACATTCACGTAGCGAATAACAACAAAATAATATCGTTTCGCGTCGAATTTTTATTTCTTTGTTCTTTTAGTTCTTTATTTACCTTGAGCATCCGCGGTATTCTTTTCTACTTCCAAATCGGAGTCAGACGAATCAGAAAGTATTTGTATACGACCAGCAAACTTCTTCAATTCTGCTTTTTTAGTTTCTGAAATTATCAACAATGGGAAAAATAAACCTGCGCTATAAATGTTTTTTCTTTAGTTTGTGCTCAAGTCTAATTTGCATATCTCGTCTTAAGTTTAAAGAAATTGTTTGCAGTTATTTAGAATGTAGTGTTATCTTAGCGAAACGATTCCTCAGAAAGAATGAATTCAGAAAGAATTTTTTGAGAAGTGTTATGCTTTATAAAACAATTCTCTAAATGAAAAAATGGCTTCTGGATGAGAATAAAATCTAATAAATTATCTCTCAAAACATTTTAGCCTATTTACAGAGATCAGCTATAGTGCATTTGATAAGGAACACTAATATTATTACGATGATAAGTGTATAGATCAGACTTTTGTGTATATACACGTACTTTCAGAGTATTTATTGAATGAAATAGTGTTTCACTAATTTGTTTAACTATATGTTGTATTGACTAAAATTGATATTGTAATAAAATTTGTTCCTAATTTAATGAAGTTAATTATTGAGTGGAGCTAATTTTTATAAATGTGTGATGGTACATCCGTATCTTTCGACGAGTTTAAGCAGTTTCGCAATAGAGGGCACGAAGCTGTCTGCTGGAGACATAGTACATAATACGTACCGACATTCAGCGAGCTCGATACTGGTACAATCTCTACTTCGATATCAGTGTCTTTCGATAATTTCGAAGGAAGCTTGGAGCTCTCCGATGGCTTTTTTTTTATACTTGCATTTGTAGAATCAGAAGCGTGAGAAGTTGATGGCTTTGGCTCTATTTAAGAACATTATCGTTTATAATATATTTCCTGTTATACTCGAAAGTTAATAAAAATATGTGAGCGCTAATATGAGTTTCTATGTGTCGGTTGGAAATATTCAGGTGATCCGAAAAATTACCGAAGTACTTGTTTGTTAAATAAATTGCAAGGAACTTTCAGATAACATATAAATTGAGATTTCTAAGGCAACTGGGAACATTCGATATGACCATTCTTAATTTATAAAAAATATTACTTCACCGAGATTTCAAGTTTAAAAATGATTTACCTTTTCGTTTAATAATTTTTTGTAACTTAACATCACAAATAATATTATTTTAAGAAATTAATAAGATAATAATTAAAAAAAAATACCTACCATTAGTCGCGAAGTATTTTCTAATGTTTTCTAACACATCGATATCATCGTCGCTTTCGCTATCTACTTTGGGAGCAGGCTTCACTGGCTCTAAATACACAAAACACAAAATATGGCGATAGGGAAAATTAAATTAACATGCGAAGATGATGCACACGAATCGGTTGCCTCGATATCCTTATATAAATTGGGAAACGTCGACTAGGGTAGGTAGATAAGAAGAAATAATACCTTCGACAATGAACTTCCCTGCCAATGTAGCTTCGATAAGATTGCAGCGCTTCCGAATGGTCGAGGTAAGCATATTAGCCGGTATACGCCAATAAGATTCCTGTTCATCAACCGGAGCTGCGAATCCCATAGCTCGAAGAAGCTTTTGAAAGCTGGGTGAATCCATCGCGGCCGACGAATAATCTGTCAGCGGGACTAAGGGAATACCTTCGGAGCTTTCCTCGTCTCGATCGTCCAGGACATCCTGCAGGGATTCCTTAATCCATTCCAGAGGCTTCTTCATATCTGATTTATTAAAAAAATTTGTCATTGCAATTTCCTAGGAACGGTCTCTCGTTCACGGGTGTTAATCTCGATTAATAATAAGCATATTGGAAAAGAGAATCTGATTAAAAAGGAAATACGCACGAATTGAATTTACACATACTTCATTTCGATATCAATCATTTCATTCCTGTTTCACTTAAGAACGACGAAAACAATATTATTTTGTGTAACGTGTTCCAAATTTGATGTATTCCTAATGTATCATCGAGAAAGGTTACAAAGGTTAAAAATCAAATGGTACGTAATTAAATTTTAATACCAGTTAAGAATTTTTTTTTTCATACTAGGACATTAATACTTCATAGATTAATCCATGTATGAAACATGAACATATTTTTGTGCTACAACTACGATCTTCCACTTCGTAATTTTAAGAATTCCATACCCCTACACGTTTTATTTAAAAATTTTCAAAATAATACCAGTTTCTATCACATAAATTTAGAATTCCTGGATTTCAAAGCAAGTAGATTAACGACCTCCGGATCAAGGGTTAACAATAACAGAGAATGCAATATAAAACACGTGAATTAAAACTATCGGCGTCCCCGCTGTTTCTAGTTAGTAAAAAAAAATGTCACGTCCGCTCTAGGACAGAAAAATAAACCTTCGAAAAATAAAATGCGTCGGTGCTGTTTGGGAATGTTACCGAATCTAACGACCCTGCTCGCTTGAAGCGGCGTTCTGATAGGTGACAAGCACGTTGGCTTGACACATAGGGGGTGCCAAGATCGTTTTTTTAACAATGTTTTTTCCGAAAATCCACGGGGATAAACCGGTGCTTCCCAACGTGGACCACATTTGTACCGCAAGCAGGAGTCTGACAAGTCGTTACTTTTTCTACTGGTTTTGTCAAACGATCGTTGTAGTCTCTCTCCCTTAAAAGCCCTTTTCGTTCTCAAAAGACATTTGTCCTCCGGAGGCGTAAAGAAGAGGACCACAATATTCGAAGTCGCTGGCAAGAATTTTATTCCCATAAATCACTGGAACTACCCTCGCAAAGCTGACAAAAAACGGGGCGAGACACGGTGTTACTCACTTTTTTCGATGACATCCCTCAAGAGTCCAGATAATTGTGCATCCGTGTAGACTATCGCTGGCTGTTTCTTCCCGGTTTTCTTCGTTCCCTTATTCGTTGGTTTATTGGGAGCCTGGCTGCTGCGTCTCGAGGATTTTCCAGCTTCTTCGTCGCTGCTTTCATTCTCCTCCGAATTACTGGCAGACTGCGTTTCCCACGACGATTTGCCTTCTTACAAAGTACGCAGAAATGGATATTTTAAATGTTTTTCGATATTGCGTTTCAATGTCATATTTACACGCGAGGTATGTATATATTCTCACGATTACCAAAAATTATAATTTTATACACTTTTTGGTAAATATTTTCAATTATTTAATGTGCAATGACTATCTACTTATTTAACTTATTTATCCAACCAGAAAATGAAACATTTTCAATATTACTCTATTAAATCACATTAGCTTTCAAGAACAATAGCGAGACACCGACTAATTTTGTTAATCGTTGTAAAAATATTCTCGATTTGTTTCACCGGAAACATTACAATTTTAAAAAATATTGAAAGTGATCGAATCGTTCAAATGTTACAAGGAATTTTTGGCGAAATTCTCGTAATATTTATTTACATACATTATTTTCATAATTGGTACCATACTGGTTACATAATACAGATTAGATCATTCAAACGCAATAATTACAGGGAGGAATAAACCGCTACGTAAGCAATAGAGATTCATAACGCAAACGGTAACATAAATGCATATGAACTATTGAGTGGTTTGATATATAAACCGTCACACGTGCAACATTCGAATCTGCCACGGTAGCATCGAAAACGTACCAGCCGTAACATGTCGCAAAATCGCATTCGGTCGACGACAAGGGTACTGCGAGGAAACGTTATTTCAATGCCACGTAAGCCAA
The DNA here is from genome assembly GCF_026283585.1 of Hylaeus volcanicus. Taxonomy (NCBI): domain Eukaryota; kingdom Metazoa; phylum Arthropoda; class Insecta; order Hymenoptera; family Colletidae; genus Hylaeus; species Hylaeus volcanicus. The sequence continues at coordinate 23,381,514 of NC_071980.1, forward strand.
GACAAAGCTTTGCTCTTATAGTTCATCTCCTAACCTTATAGGCGATGTATATCCACGATGCGATCTATCGCAACGCATTGAATGCAAATAAGTCGAAGCACGGAGAAGAAGAGACCATGATAAATATGAAATTTTTAGCAGCGTAATGTGGAGAGGGGGAAAGATTCGAGTCATATTGGCTCTCGAGGGAGGAAAACAACAACCGGAATTCGAGCCGTTCGATATTAAATAACAAAATTTGTATTCCGCGTCGACTCTACCGTGGACTGCTACCGTTCATGCACAATGCCGAGTTGGAAACGCAAATATTATTACAATAGTGTTTTCTCTATTCATGTCGTTCGATACGCAGGTCGAATCACATAATTCGACCGTTCCCGAGTGTTTTCGTTATTAGCGAAATGATCTGGTTCTCATTTAAGCAACGATAATTTATTTTAAAGTAGCAGATAAGGTAGTTGTACTGCACCTTGTTTGAGTTCATTTATCTGCCTTTCCGCGTCATGATTATATTCGTCACTGTTTTTAAAAGGAAAGTAAACAATAATGTTTATGCTGCATAAAATTCCTTAACTTTTTACGTTATAATGTAATCAAAATGGTATACAAGGGTTTTCGGGGTCGCTGATTCCAAATCTGAACGCAAAAATTCAAAATTCAAAATGGCGACTCCTGTACGGCGCACCAAAATGGGAAAAGTGATTCGATTTGGATGAAACTTGGTATACGTGGGTTTTTGGGGTCGCTGATTCCAAATCTGAACTAAATGTTTAGAAATTCAAAATGACGGATCCAACATTACAGGACAAGCTTGTACTTTAACAAGCGATGAAAAGTTTCATTTTAATAATCACAAATATTGATAATTCACAGGTGTGTAATAGGAAAGGTGCAATTAAAACGCGATCATTAAAACCTAATACAGCTTCAATCTCCATCAAAGTCTTGAAAATTCTATAGACGTACCTACTTTGCCCACCCAATCGTAAGTTAATCAGTCATTTGCGGGCTATGAATTATTAACGCTGATTAAGAATTCATGTTCAACTTATTCGTCGATAACGAGTGCAATTAGCGGAAACAAAGAGCCACTGAATTATACAGACATCTGTCGTCGCAATTGCAGAATACCGCCAATTAATTCGATAATTTAACTTTTCCCAACGCACAAAGAAGCAGGAAACAAGGTCTACGTAACCTGATCTCTGACAATATCGATGAAAAGGTTTCTTTTCTCCCTCTACGGATCATAAAGAACGAGAAGAGGGTTCTGCGAGAAGATTTCGTACAAATTGATCCCTCGTCTCTTTTCCGCCCGTGTCTTTCTATGTTTCTCTCTACTTTTGTCCCCCTTTTTCCCTCCTTCAAAACGAGTTCACTCTATGCAGTCGCTGGCAATCGTATTAGCAGAAGACTGATCGAATGGGAATAGTCGCAGAATCTGAGGATAGTAAGGAAGACAGATGCGAATGGAATGGAATAGGATTGGCCAGAACAAGGGTCGACTCGGAGCAGCTCCAGACCGGAGAAAGGGCTGAGAAAAGTGAGAGGAGTAAAGAGAGGCAAGCGGCCATAGATTGAGAACGGGAAGAAAGGGAGAGTAAACACTCACCTTGGTTGCTTTTTCTGGATCGCTTCTTGCGCAGCTCCTTCGGATCCGCAGCCAATCCTAATTCCAAAAGCTTCTCCTTGATCTTCGGCTTTGACCGCTTTATTGTGAGCCCATTGAAGATCAGGTCAACAGGATCTGTTGTATACAACATAAACCGTATCGGCATTAATTCGACGTTCAACGGGACGTAACGTTGATTCGATGCGATCGAGAGATTTACCAGAACGAGTATAAAGGGAGGAAAATTAAATCTGTTGAAAGGAATTTCATTTTCTGATAAGCGAATCGAGCTTGCTTGCGATACGGATATCATTTTATCGTAGGGTGTACCGGTAGAATTGAATTGTTGATTGCTTATCGTTTAGTTACGAGGATAAAATTAACTTTAAACATATTATTAAAGATCGTTTTAATCAATAATTATTAGGTCATCCCAAAGAAACAATGCAATTTCAAATTGTGCTTAAATATTCCACGATCTAAAAGTCCATATAAGGAAAGAACTAACAAACAATATATTTTCTTCGAAGGCCTGTGGAATACAACCGGAACGAAAATAGTTCCCGAGTACTAAAGTTGTAATAGGCAGGATCATCGCACGAAAATGAAGCAAGTTTTACAAGAGTTTTGAAAATCCTTCTATCAGGGAGGATATTATTCTTCGTCCGTCCCGAGGGGGTCCGAATTATTGCTGTAGGTAGCAGCCAGCCGTTACCGATGCTCGGCGCTTAATTAAATCTCGAGAATCGTCGCGGGTGCTAATGAATTTTCGAGCGAACGTTCGTAAAATTCTTCAACTGTTTCAAGTCGCGACCAGTCAGCCGCGGGTGCACGTTTCACGCTAAATTATATTGTTTCACTGAGATGTTCATCGCCTACGGAACTTATTTGGTAAAAGTTGTTCAGAAATTACCGTCGTCGTTTTTCAGCCGTTCCCAAAGTTCCGTCAGCTGAGCGACTTCGTCCTCGGACCATTCCTTCGGAAGCCTTTTCTGTACCTCGCTTCGGACAGCCTAAGACAATTTTCCCCAAGTCAATCACAACGCAAGCCTTCGAAAGAGTTTTAAACGAGTTACGAAATGATGGGATTTCAATGTTATATGTATACTTTGAGGAAAAATTATTGTTAGATTATTGTTCGTCCAAAGATTTATGACAAATGTGGTTGAACACTCAGGTGGTTGGTACTTTAACGTAACAAAATAACGAGTAAATATATATGTTTCAATTAGAGTTACTAATGATTGAATGTAAATTCACTGAACAAATTTCTACACCTAATATGTAATATATCGAAACAAAAATGTTGTATAATTAGTGTGTACATGTACTATGTATATGTTCACAATATTTAAATCACGTTTATTTTTGTTTGGAAATTTATTTACCCTTGTTACTACACGAAGATGGTATATTGCAAATATCACGGTTCAAATGAAACTTTTTGTCTTGGGTAATCAACTGTGGGTGGAAAATACTGTTCCATCGCTCTATTTTTTGTTGGGCCAATCAACGTTGATTCTCTTTTACTTGTACGTTTTTCAATGAACTTTGAAACCAAATTATTGATTACTTGTTTGCGAAATTGCCTTTCAGAAACTTCGTATTCATTCCACGCATTGCAACAAATGTAACCATTTTCGCTTGTATATTACATAATCGTATTATTCAAACGTGTTTGTAAATGGAAAAGATTTTTTTTTGACAAATACAGTACCTGTCTCTTTGAAACCTTAATTTGCTGTCCAAAACATTTTTTTTAACGATGAATTATATATAGTAGAATATATGATTGTTACATTTTTTTTATTTATACTCGCCTGAAATGCAAACGGAGATTAACTGTCAAAAAATGAGTGATTTTCTGTTTGTGCTACGAAACATAGAAATCAAATGGTTTCGTACGTTTGACCAGTGATGTATATTGGAAAAAGCTTGCATCTCGATAAAATGAAGATTGTGTCGAATTGTTTCGATAAAATTATTCGACGGATAAAAATAGGTTTTTGCTTCGGGATATTTTCCATTTTTCTGTTTCGTTGTTAACAACTAAGTAAATACATTAAATTATAATAATCTACAAATTCCTCGATTATAAATTAATAAATTTAAGTCACATTTAAGTCGCATTTAAGTTAGAGTATAACAGGAAGTAGACTAGACTTTTGGAAGCAGTTCTTTTAATATTTAACTTTCGAGATACCGAAATCGCGATGGTTGATGCCTTTCGAGCATCTGAAATTATGACGGACTGCTTTCCTTTCAATTTGGAAAAGAAAATAGTCGGAGGGAGGCAAATTAGGCGAGTACAGAGGGGTGGCTAAAATACCCTCGTCAAAACCATTTCAAGGCCAATAACTCGCGCAGACTGATGGCTTGGGTCTTTGCTTTATCACGATTTCTCGACGAACGTCAAAGGGGCGCAACTTGTGGCAACTAATGGCACCTGCTATGCGTAATATTTAAAGTAGAGGGGGTGCAGTCATCAACGAGACTTCAATGGAATCAACATCACCCTGTTTAAAAAAAAAAAAAACAAAAAAAAAAACGATGGCTGTAATGTATGTTTGCACGCATTGGGAAATGAAGCCAGCAGCAATTTAAAGTACAAACTATGGCTTGGCATCGTACGACGCCTAATCGCTGATCCTAAGTTCAAGTTTCTTTGACTGAAGATAAAGGAAAGAATATAAGACGCTCGTTTTCCAATGATTACGTTTCACCCTCGACGAGGATCCCACTTAGCTGCCCTAAATGGCTGTCGCGTAGCGTCGCGCGACTTCACCGGTTAAATGAATGTCAAATGAACACCCTGGTGTAGTCTGCCCTCATTCAGTCGAGAAGGACGAAGGGTAGCCACGCATGAAATTATTTAAATGAAACGCTTTCGCGACTAAGACTCGCTTTCATGGATTTTGTCGTAGAATCAATAATACGTTTCGTCTCTTTCCCATCTAATTTGCTCTGCTTCTTGCTGCTCATTTGCGTGAGCTGGTGTTTGGCTCTGTTTGATTCTGTTTGATGCAGATCTACGCTATTACCCTTTGTGACTCGATAGATTTTAATTAGGCGCTGTCAGATGCGACTCTCCGGGAAAGACAAATATAAACATAAAGTGAGGATTCGTTTAATTGTGTTGCAAGTGATAAATATATTTCTTAGTGATATTGAAATGTCCAAGTAACATTCATTATTACATAACGTGCTTCGAATATTTACAAACTTGCATTGCTTTGCAATTGCATTTGCTTTTAGTACTTTTTATCTTAATATAATATATGTTAAAAATTATTGTAGAAAATGAAACTTTTTTCAAAATAAGCTTCTCCAAGCTTTCAGGGCATAAATATCAAATCTCTAATTTCGACATAGAGTATCGAATGAAGCACAACATCTTGGGTAATTAATTTGACGATAAGTAAAGTAAACTTTGAGGAGGTCCTCCTGGTAGGAATTTGTCAAGGGATCAATAATACTAAGGGGAATTCTACCAGCGTTGACGAAGGTGAGAAGCAGCCGCCCTAATAATGCTGAATATTCGTCATCAAAGAAATAAACACTACATTAAATTTTATTTTAAAAACGAGATAATAGAGAACCATGGACACAGCGTCATTTAAATTAAATATGTTTAGTATTAAGAAAATTTTAAAGAAATGAAAGTAAAATTGACGCTACTTTAAATTATTTGATTTAGTAAAGAAAACGTATGGAAAGAGTAATCCTCCCATGTCACGGTCATTTCCAGAAACGATTTTTTTCTTTGGAGGTACGATTGAGCGGGTCAAGTGACGTAAACGTAAAATGATCCGACGTAAATGAAATTCAGCACAAAGTTTGATCGCCTCATGGGAATTCGTAATTAGGATAGTTTAGTCATCGACATTTCCACTTTTCAACGGGTTATACATCACACTCGCGGAACATTCGGCCACGAAATTCCCAAAGGGTAACTGCACAGAGATCCGAGAGTAAGAATCCGTCAAGGAATCAATAACGCCCTGAACAGCCGAGTTCGCCCCTGTTCGAATCAGTGGTGTGAGGGCAATCAGCCCCCCTTCCTGGCGGCGCAGCGGGTGCACACCTATGATTAATCGTCAATTTCGAAGTGGGGTAATACCGTTTTAACGGTAGTCAGATATATCGTCGCCTTACCCCCATCCATCGCTCTTACTTTCCCTCTATTTCTCTTTGGCGCACGTGCTTCCACGTTCCTCTCGCGCCTTAAAGCAGGTAATGTCTCAAGATTATCGTTATAAGGTGCCCGCCCTGATGTTGTTCGCTGGGTTTTCAACAAACAGAAGGATGCCACCGGAGGGATCGAGTTAAATTGTCTACGTTTTCCACCAGCCAGCCATGAATCATTCTCTTAACACTGAATATCGTGCTGGTTTCATGAAACTACCCCGAGACACCACATTCGATAGATTCATAATTTATATTAGGGCTAAATGTGACACAACGCATAAAAGAAATTATGGAAACGCCAAAAACTAATTGTATCGTACTTGAGGCGTACGTTAGTAAAGCTTCAGAGTGATACAAACAATTTTTTGAATAACTGATTGCAGTTTTTTTTTGTGATTAGATGATAAATCTAATTCAAGAGTCGAAAAACAAACAATTGCTATTACCAAATTAGATCTTCAATTAAGTAGAAATTTGAATACGAATACTGTAATAACATTCTAAATCTCATTTTTGTCTTGAAAGAAATAAAAGAAAACCTGGAGAAACATAAAATTGCTTTCCATTCTGTTTAAAAACATGTAAAATTCAATCATTTAAATTCACCACGCTGCGAGCAAAAGGATTAATGTGACCTTCGTCAGAACAAAAATTTACCTACACAACGTGTTATCCAGATTTTTAAATTGCAAATGACTCGAGAAATTCTCCCGATAAATTATCTCGTGACGTTATTAATACAAAAAACGTCACCACGCTTTAATACATCCAATAAATTAATTAAAAGGACCACTTAATGCATCGCTATCTTATTCGATTAACAACTAACGCGGTTAAAAGTCCGTTACGTACGAATTTAACGGCCATGCAAATGGTCGATCTCATTTCCAGCGTACATTTTCATGTAAATTTTCTTTAAAGTTCCACTGTTACGTTCGCACTTTTTGAAACTCGTGGAAATTCTGGTTTTCGGGCTATGTGATACATAATACATGAAACGGCAGCCACTTGTTTCGAAGGGTTTTGTTTAAAATCGTATTGTACCTAGTCTGAAAAGTTGCCACATAAAGGATTATTCAAAAGCTAGTCGGACATGCGGAAAGAGGGAAACAAGTATCACTACAGCAAAACTCGTTGAAATCTCTGTTACTATGCGCCGCTCTGTTAATTCTCTGTCGACCTTTCTCCCCCTAATAATCTGTTTCTATGCTTGTTGTTGTAGCGGTTGCAATGAATCGTTGTTCTTCCACTTGTTCTGCTTCCGCAATGAACTCATTGAAAATTGAAATACCTTTCCGACGCGTGTTTTCAGTAGTCGTTTGTTACAATTTTTTAAATTAAACGCATGAACACGAAGGTTTGTTCACTCGTTAATATTTTTTCGACTGGGATGGGATCTTTCTTCGTGTGCACAAATAAGGACATTCGCCATAAACGATATTGTCGGTAATTTTGAAATTTCGTGTCATAAATTTTGATCGCGAATATTCGTGTACTTTCTCGACCCACTGTGTTTTTCAAGCTGTCCGTTCATGTGAGTAATGCGGCTGCGCAAGTCGTTCAATGCATAGAGGTTTCCGATAGTGAAAAATGCTGGCGATTATTTGCTGCACTGTTCGTTTCCGCGATTTTGCCACCCCCCTTTCTTTGCGCGCTTTAAGAAGCACGGATGTTAAACTCACGCGGCGCGTGCCTCTCCTTACTTTCGCGCTCGATACAAATGTTTATACGTGTTTCGCCGAGCAAAAGGCAAACAAAACGGCAGTTTCTTGTGGCTCGGGAAAGGGTGCAATGTAGCAAAGGAAATAACCTGCTTGAACGAATAAACGCTGGAAACTCGTGAACGGAAATTCTAATGTTACCGCTACGATTTCGGCTGATGGCGAAAGAAAAATGTGTCGCTGCGTTTCCTAAGTGGCAGCAAATAGCAAATCACTGTGCAACAATTGTATCGTTAGCGTCAAATCATAAGGACCAAAATGAAACTATATAATAATATAGTGACAGCACTTAGATTATTTAATATATTAATAATAATAATGCATCTTCAGTACAACATTCAAAGAAAAATTAATTTCTACATTAATAGAAATTTCCTATTGTGTATCAATAGCATATTATACTAAAATTTGTATTTAACACGTATTTACAGTATAAAGATTAAATTCTGCGTAGTCTAAACATAATTTGATAGAAAAATTTGAGAGTCTCAAAACATAACTATTCACTTCATAAATTTTTATGATTACAAAGTGATATAATACGGAGAGGTTTCACTTTAAATTACCAAGCACTCCTTTATATTTCTATAGTATTCTCGTTTCAAAGCGTTTGATGAAATGAAAATAAATTTCATAGCGTTTTAGTTTAGCTGTATTTATATAACTTGGTAAGAAAAGCTCGTGCCATTTGAAGCAGACCAATGCATTCTGCTAGAAGTACACAGGTTCCATTGTACTACGGATTTGTATAAATCTCAATCATCTCTTGCAGTCTCTCTATGACGGGCTGTATAGCCTTTCGTGCCAGAGAATACAGGCGTGTTCCTCCTACCTTATTTATATGCTTAAATCCGATACAAATCCTGCTAGCTAAGGGATACGCGAATAAAACGCATATCTGAGAAACAGGAGCGAGACTACAGTTAAGGCGGAGTCTTCAGAAATGTTCATATTCAGATAAAGGAACAACGTATGTTAAGAAACGAAATGAAAAATTGAATGTCTCTACAAACAAAAGATTCGGCGTAGCAGATTTAATCATTCACGATGAAGTATAAATGTAATAAATTGTTCGTGTTAAGTTCTGTTAGGTCAGCTCGGTAGTTTGTGCAGATTAAATTAATTATTTACATTGGGAATTAATATGATATACGTTATGAGTCAATTCTTGTTTCATATCCTATTTTGTAGTAGATCTTATGAATTTAGCAAAAAGTTATATTAATCTCTCGTATATGATCTCTCGTAGGATCATGAACAATTCAACTACAATCATGAGAAGAAAGAGACAACGGAGAAGAAACTGAGACCTGAGAAATCAGACAAAACTACTGACACTTTGTTTAAACGTTAGGAGAGCACCGATATCAGGATGTAGGGCCAAGAAACAAAAAGAGCGAGCAGCGAAGAGGAAAACACATTGTCCCAGACGTAACATCCACCGAGAACTAGAATTCGAAGTTATCGTCAACACTAGAGGGAGAATACTGTGTCTCCTTGTTAAATTGTAAACCAACCACCAGGGAGATAAGATTTGAGGAAAATTGTTTTTCCTCTCAAATATTTTTAATTCTATATCTTAACAGAACACTTTATATACTAAGCTCAATATTTGTGCTGCAAAATTACGCTTCCTTTTGGATTAAAATATTGGATTGTCCAAAAAGTTCGTGCCAATTTTTAAGAAAAATTCAAAGGCACTATTTGAATTTAGAAAAAGATTCTTGAATTTCGTCTGTGACTTAGATTTGATTTTGACCCATTTTTCCTTCAACCAAGGAAACAAGAGAATTCATACAAATTAATATTAATTGCACAAACGGTAACTATGAATTGGACATGTTATTTTGTACACATGGCCCACATCACCAACGGAGATACAAATACCCACATTAATTACTCGTGTTTGAAGCTATCCTACTAGTAAGAGGTTCGAACAGCGAGAAGATGGTGCTGCTATAGATAGATCAATGTTTCGTGCAACGTGAATCGTGGCACTGTATCTATTTATGTGTCTAGCTTCTACTCCAAAATCTTCATACGCTCCTTTGAAAGGGAAGCGCAAACAAAGCGATAGCTTTTCACGGGACGGAGAGGCGCCGGAAGGGAACACTTGACAGGAGAAAATCTTGAGATACTTTCATTCTCGAACGAAGGAACAGCAAAGGGAGAGGAACTCTTGCTGGCACAGCGGAAGTCGTGATCCACGCAGGGACAGAGAAACCTCCACCACAGGCAGGGGAGAGAATAGAAGGCACGGAAAGCGTCTCGTAGAAATTGTCTCCTGAGAATTTACAGTTACTGCAGCAATTCTCTAGCTCCATTTTTTTGCATATGTTCACCCCGTCAGCGATACCAGTCGAGAAACTTATTTTCGGGGTCGTGGCACCCTTCTCGCGCTCCTTGTAAATCATTGATCCCGTCACGGTTAAGTCGGCACCGGGTCGAAGCAAGGCAACCGAATGGTCGAATGGGATTTTGGAAGCGTGGGGTGCGCGTACGCGTCGTGGATCAAATCGATCGTCGATGAAGGGTAGACGGCGTTTGACATTATTTAGTGGAGAGAACCGGGCGATCGAGTGTAAGAGATTGGCCCCTAACAAGCTGCTTCATGATCTTGGTTTATGCAGTCGACCACGAGATAGTTGAACAACGATATCCTACGGGATCTTTTGGGAAATTCTTTGTAATATAAATTAACTGACTCTGGAACTCTTTGGAAAAAATAAGAAATTTTTCTTGGCTCTGTTATGATTTAAGGGTATCATCAATAGACTGTGAATATTTATGTATTTATGACAAATGAAGATACGGAGAAATCTATGAGAATGTTTACAAATGCTAAAATGTATGAGATATTAACAATAATATACAGGTTACACCGTTTGTAAGATAAGACATGCTTTCATTTGGATTTCAATTCTTTTTTTTTTGTGAAATAATGAATTTTCATAAAAATCCGTGATGATTTTACATTTAATCATCAGTGCTTGAATAATTATTAATATATTCCAACGAATTATTTTCTTTCATTGAATCTTCCTGTAGTCTGTTAATAAGTTATCCTAGAATTATACAAGTGAAATTTATTTCATCTCATTTCTTGAACAAATTTGTGGATATAGAGACAAAAATTTAATAGATACACGGGTATTCTTTTGACAACCCGAAGAATTATATGGCTTTGGGGTGTGTCAGTCTCATAAATTCCATAGGTCATGGGGAAAATAACCTTCGCGAGTTATAGTAAATGTCTCTCGTTTGTAGACGACATTTTTTGCAAAGCATCCAACTTTCAGCCTTAGTAGGGCTAATTCGAATAAATATGCGATATACCACTCTGACGTAAGGAGGATATTCAGAAGGGGACGAATATTCCTTTACTGATTACAGTATCAATAGAAAAGTTAAGTATAATATTTCCTGTTGAGAATTGTTTAATATTAAAATTCCCACTGTATAAGTTTTTAATCTAACGAAGGATAAAGGGTTTGTTGGGGAAATAACATAATAATTTTAAAGCTTGTGTAAAGGAACACGAAACCTCTGTTCTACGCAAAGAAAAATAAAAAAAAGCAAACATGATGAACACTCACTTTGGAATTGACAATTAGGTACATCTCTTTCAGCTTCTTCATAATGCCACGTCGTGTTCGTTCTTGATTAATATGTTCCAGTATCCAGTCGATAATATCTAAATAAATAAAACAAAACATTTGGTAAAAAGTCTTTTCGTAGCATACGTGACATTATATTAATACAACATGCCGTCATACGGAGATATTTTTAAATCCAAACAATTAAAGAGAGTGGGTCTTGAATAAATATTGCAGAGGTAAAAAAGTCTTTTTAACGAACTGGCATTAAACCTCTGTGAATAAATGTTTATGGTTAATATCAAATATGTTGTTGATCGGAGAACTGCTTTAATTTCGTTTTCATTTGCTTTAATGTCCTGATTCAATTACCATTCATACAGTGTGAATGAAATTTGATTCAACGTTATGATTATTTGTGCTATTTATATTCGATCAATATTATCCGTAAACGGATTTGAAGGAAGGAGAGGATAACCGGATCATCGCTGAGGTACGTGATTCGGTTAGCCGATAAATGAAGACGTTGTTATCAGTAATCTAATATTATCGTCGATTCCCGCCAGCATCTAATAACTTTGATGTCAAGGATCTCCCAGGCGAAAATAAGAGCTCGCCTAAGGCAATAGGTTGGCTCTCTTGTGATCGTAGCCTTAAAAGAGATTAAACATTTTCGTCGTGATCTTTTTTGTCGGTATAAGTTACTTTAATATTATTTTCGTTTATTTCAAAAGAACTCTAATAAGAACATGAGGAATTATAAAAGAGGATAAATTCTTTTAATTATTATTTAAAGATGCTTTATTTGGCAAAAATAATTATTATAGTACCTCACATATCCAAATACATAAACTAATAATCGTACGTCTAAAAATAATTTAAAACTAAAAGCAGAAACGTTCCTTCCTCTAATAAATAATCTTCGTGTTCAAACTGACAATTAGTCGTCTTTATCATTACTTGACACGTTAGTAAGCTTTTATACTGGTAAAATTTAAATATAATTTCTGCTCTTTTGTTTCGAGGAAGAGCCATAAGTTAGAAGATCTCGCGAGTGCGCGAGCAACGTACCTTGGGGATAGTTGTTAGTCTGATGTTCCATAAAGAGCGTGCGTAACTCTTCTTCTTGGGCCTCGGTCCAGAGGCTGCGCGAAACTTTCTTGTTATCCGTTTCCGCGTTGTAACCGCTGACGACCTCCGTCGCGTCACGAGTGGTCTTCCAGAAGAGCAGCTCCATGTACGCTTTCGTGTTCTTCTGCGCGACTTCGATGAAACGACGGATTATGAAAACTGCGAACTTTTGAAGTTCCTGCAACGAGAGACTCGTGGTTTCATGCGCGGAAACAAGTGCCCTTCAGGAGGCCATTACACAGAACGGAAAAATGTAACGCAAACTCAAATACGAGCAGTCAATACGGAAAACATGGTTCGCAGTACGTCATACCGGAGAGTTAACGAAATAATATCGTAATTCTGGTATCGCTAAAGCACAGCTATCGCAAATTGAAGGAAACAACGCCACGGTTATATAATCATTCGATAATTGAAAATTGTGCACAAATATTTTTCCATCGAATAACGGCACATTGATCGGAAATCAATTATTACGTGATTCGGGGTTGATTTATTTAAAAAGTAACAGACTTTTGTTTATACAAAAATGAAGTTGAAAATACGAAAACAAAAAATAAATATTTACCGAAAAGTATTAATTTAAATTTTCTCCTTCGGCAAAGTTACATCTCCATTGCAGCAGAAATAATTTTATCGTGATTAATATTGTTGCAAACATTACAACATATTTAAATGTGGTATTACGTACCGAAGGTGACATGGGCATTTTAATGCAAACAAGATTTCAAGTAAACAGAGAGGAAGGACGTTGTTTGAAGCAAAATTGTGTGCTATAATGAACACAGATGATGCAGAAAATTAATTAAAATGTTTCAGAATGAAGACCTACTGTTTCCATTGTACTCCAGATAAAATACTGTTATGGAATATTACTTTAAAAACGTACTGCAAAAAATGAACCGATTGATTTTTGTAACTGCATTAATGATTTAAAATAAAATATGCTTTTAATTATGTATAATATTATATCCGAGAAAATATTTCCCCGGTCCAGATTAAAAGTAATAACCTTGTGTCCAGGATACTTGGACTCGAGAATTCGCTGAAAAACTCGAAACAAGGATGCTTGGAACATCATTCCTGGCATTTTGCACTCCCACGCTATGCGATGAAGCATCTTGTTAACGTAGTGATTCACCTCGTCTGTGTTCTTGTCGAACTGTTGCAGCAGAATCACCATAGCTTTGACAACCTTCACATTAGCAAATCTTAAAAGAAATACGAAAAGCAGGGATTAGAAATAAGCCACTTGCTTTACGTTAAATAACTCGTAGCCGTATTTTACCTGTAGAGGAAATCGGAATATTTGAAATCGGTTTCCACGACAGCAGACCTTTGCGCAGCTTCCTCTTCTTCCTCCTCCTCGTCTTCCTCTGAAACGATATTAATTGCACTGTGTATTTTAAGAAATTTCGTTAGACGAAAGTACTACAAGATATCGTTATTCAATACCCTACCATCATTAAGGAAGTGTTCGACATCTTCTCCGTGGCCTGTTTCGCTTTGCGGAATCGGATCATCCTCGACTGTAACAGACAAAGACCGATTTATTAAGATTTCATGGCTCATAGGACGCGAATAATCTTGTAATCGACAGTCGGAGCGACGTTTGAAAGAAACCTTGTTTGGAATGTGCATGCATAAATTTACTCAAATACCCACACTTAAGCAAATTATTTAATCTCTCATTTGGCAGAAGTAGGAAAAGTAGGAAAAATCAATGATAGTTAGAGTATCGAGACTGTAAAAAGTGAAGGCTTTCGGACGCGAGAGAAGACTTGTTTTCGTTCCTTGAACACCTATTTTTGTAAGTAGAATATAGTGCTATTCACAGAAAAGTTTTAATTTATAAATGACACAGGAAATGCAATTTCTTATTCTTATTTTTATTTCATTGATAAATAAAAATTTTCATAGAGTTGGACTATATTATACTGAAAAAATTAAACACCTTTTAAGTATTTTATTTTGAATGTCAAATTTCCATAGGTGGGCGAGATAACTGTCAGCATTCAGACGTTCGCCGTCAAAGTTTTAGGCGACGCGACGTGTTAAAATGATAGGCAGGAGCTCCAAACTATAATAATTGCGCCCAAGGGCAACTCAAATCCACAAACCATCCCCAGCTCTATTCCTTGGACGAGCGAATGCAAAAAATCGTCGAAAACAAACGAATGCTTCGTTCCAATACAGGACGAAATCGACAGAGCGCGGGCATTCGATTGAATCCGGTTAGAGGTGAATCAATGGAACCTGACTATCGCTTTTGGACACGACCGAGCTCCGACAAATCGTACGTCGGAGGCTGGGCACCGGAAGTGCTGATCCCCGAAACGTTCGTTAAAATTCGCCACTGAAAGAGCAGCCTACCGGTAAAAAGCTCGCGGATGGATTAATTTACGGAGACCACGGGTTGTTCTCAAACCGGTGCTGACTGCATCGAGGAACGCAACCAGTGCGGAATCCCACTGTCAGATTGAGATTTATCAGTGTGTTATGGTAATTACTTCAAAGGCCCCTTTCTTTTCTACAATATTTTTCTACAATATACAACGAAAAATATATTTATATATAATATATTTTATTATATTTATATTTTTTAAACGAGCTTGTTATTATTGCTTATTACTCGATAATAAGAATAACAAGACCTAAATTCAAGGAAATTTATGGCAACTGCAAGTAAATACTTATTTAATGTAAAACTCAACAATCATTCTAGATGTACAAACGGTGACCGACTATTGCTAGGTTTAATAAATTTTCCGTGACAGCTTGCAACTACGCAGGGTACACCAAGTTCGTCGTCTCAAGATTTACGACACATTACCGTAACGTGCTTGAGCAACTATGTTCAAAATTACATGTAAGTTTGAAATTATTTGCATAACATGAGAGATTTAACATACTAGTTTTTAGTTCATCGATATACTTAGAAAATGCTGATGTCGAAGTACTAAAAAGTACCTTGAAAAAATACCACACAAATAGTACACGTATTGATTTTATGTTCCTATAATATTTAACTATTACACTATCATACTAGTCTTCCCTTTCGTTCTCTCTCCCGCGTAGAACCCGATCTGATTCGATTTTGTGGGTTTCAAGTTGCGCTGTTTTTTCACTGGGCCGACGAACAATCCCATGAGCGAATTAAGCGACTGTGGAAAGACGATTACATTTTCGACGAGCCCGGGTTAGGCGACGAAAGCCCAGACCGGCGCGACGGCCGGGGAGAAATTGCACTCGACGAAACCGAAGGCTGGATCGACACAAAGCCTCGTTACACGGCAAATTTTCTAAGGCTTCAGAAACGTATCCCTTTTCCTCGCTTTTTAAAAGCTACACGCGACTTTTCGCTTTGCCCTTAGAATAGGGTTGCTAACGGCTCGAGGCACGAATAGAGTTTCGTTGGATTGTTAAGGAAAAAGCGTAGGTAGTGGACACCTTTAAGGCTTTTTCCTTCAGAAACGATATGCCGAAGATTAGAAATAGTAAGGGGAGAAAGTAACGAGTGAAAGGCCATTGACGCAAATGTTGTTTATGTCGAGAAAAAAAACGATAGTGTCCACTTTTAATCGTAATTGTACAAGAGCAGCTTAAATAAATGAAATATTACAATTAAAATACATACTTCAATATTTTAGCAGTTTAGATACGCAGTAACTGTGTGCAGCGAACAGAAGAAATTTCCGATGTTATCAAGTCTCTATTTTAAAGTGTTTTAGAATTTTAACGAAAATATTTCCTATTCAGTATACGAGCATTGAAATCTATTAATTGATGTTTCAGCATTTTGAATTTTCCTCAAAGTTAAACTTTCAATAATCGTACTTGTAAATCTACACGTCAATCGACTAAATAAACGAAACATCGTACACAATCGTCTCATGCATCGTTATATAACCGATGCTTTTTTTAAATGCAGCATTTAGAGAAACATGTTTACTCGATCTGGAGTACACTCGAGCGCAGTAATTAAAAGGTTAAGACAGTTTCCGTCGTCTGTTTTATGTCGTCCACTGATGCATGAGCTTTGGCACAGCAATTTCGTTCCGACAGCGAAATAGTCTACAACTAAATGTCCTTTAAAAGTAGTCGAGCAAAGTATTTTAAATCATCACATAAAGTTTTGTTTTAAACTGCTGTGTTGCCACGACCAAAGAAAACTTCCCCCGCTGTCCGAAGAATTCAGTTTGCCCAAGTGACGTAGACGACGATGCTATTTCAACCGAAAGTTTTAATTGTTCCTTTCCGCGGTCTCTTGAACTCGCTACAGCCGTTCGAGATAAAACAAAGCACTCCGGGAGATCTGACGTTTTCATCTTGAATTAAAAAATATAACCGTAACTGAAACAGTTAGAATAAACGAGAAATGTTTGATTTGCAATGGTTATGGTTGATTGAAAAAATAAATGGAATTCCAGATGGTGGAACGGTGTGTTTGCCTTGGTCTCCTATAGATTTACGAAACGAATCTTTTCGTAAATTAACAACGAAGTTTTCCGATGTAACGTTCGATTTAACTTGTTCTGTTATCGGTGGATTGGTAGATTCAAAATAATCGGAATTATTCAAGTGAGCACGAATGCTTTCACTTTTGCTCGTATTTAAAATTTCTTTTTCCAAAATGATTCTTTGAGTGATCAACGTAAATGATAATTGCTAAGAGGAATAGTGTTAGTAGCTTTTTTGAATATTGGTGATCATTTTTCGGACTACGAATCTATTTTTAAAGTACTGGCTTTAAATATGTTTGTAGGCACATCAAGAAAATACTTCATTATTTTTTCTCTTGAATAATGGTTATAGGAGGAAAGGAACTAACAACTATGATATTATTTAAGAGTTGTACATTGTTGACAATTTGAATAGCTAAGTATTGCAATAAACGCGAATGATTTATAATATTCAGCAGAATTTACATATGTTGAAAAGTGGGATATTATTTCTCCCTTTTGTCGAAGCGAATCCGACTTAATTAATGGGGCATAATTGCGTTCATTTGGCCACTCGCGCACGAAGAATTTAATAACGTCTCGTTTCTTCCGCATTCCATTTCACTACTGGAAAGCTCTCCATTGCGAATTAATGATGCAAATCGACCCTCTGAAAAATGTCTTCGGGTTGAACAGGCACGATTCAATCATACGTTAAATGCGATTTCTATTACAAGAGTGTTTGCTTGCGCGGATTAGTTCAATCCGAGCGAGCTGATTTCGTCGAACTATTATTTATCTATATAATGTAAATGATTGTCTATGCAGATCTCAGGAATCTACCTATATGAAGTAATATTTTTGAAATTGTTCATGAAATGAAATAAAATTGCAAGTATCAATAATACTGCATTCATTAATCAGCATTTTCTCGTTAAATTCTATCGGAACAGTTTTATGTATTTCCACGTATTAAATGGAAAGTTTAATAATCCGAAGGTTTTTTTATATTAACTTGTCGAATTACTTTCTTGTTGACATGTTAGAGTAGTAAAAATAATAAACGAAAACTTTCTGTTAACGAGTGTATTTAAAGCCTGTTGCAAGACCAGAAGATCAAAATTGATTCAGTTTACGTCTTCATATGTATCATGCTCTACTTCGCAACAAAACGTTAATTCCTCTAAAGGGAAATAAAGTCTCGTAATATGAATGTACATATATAAACTTCTTTTAAGTACATTTGCATGTTAAATTCATCTCGGAGCTCACATCTACATTTTACGAAGCACCATTCTGAATCCAATCTGACTGCACGGAAGAAGTATAGTAGCTATCTCCGTATAGTAGCGTTACGTTAGCAAAGCCTGGCTCATCGGATAGATTAACCACTTACGTACATGTATGCATGTATGTCCTCTCGGATCAACGATTATCAACGGCCAAAGTCTCTCGATAACTCAGGTTATGTCTCGTTACAGGCTTATCGATCGACCCTACGACTCTACGGCGACATATGATGGCGCACCTGCGTATGCACAGGTGTATGTGAGTACGCGCATACAGGTGTCTCAATGCTCCAAAGGCGATTTACACACGATCATAGTGTTCCCTTACACGCCCATGGCGACAGAGTTTCGACACTTGATTGCTTTGCTTATGTACACGGTTAATTTTCTATAATTGCTTCCTATTGCGTTTCGAGTGTTGACGGAAATTGTTTCAACAAAAATTAAGATTATGCTCCAATCGTCATTATTAGATTGCAAATATTAATGCTAATGCATATGCTTTGTGTTGCATGTGTTCTAAATATTTTAGCCAAGCAACAGATGAATACATGTGTTATACATTTCATTTGTTTTTAAATCATATATATTAAGAAAGACAGTATTTGATAAAATGGTGGAGCTAAATTCATTTCAATAAAGAAAGATTATGTAATTGCTCTTTGAACCATGAGTAATAAGAGACATATTATTACCACACTTAACAGCTGAATCTATAATTTATGCCACCATTTGTAACCAAAATCTCGAATATTCAGTATATTTGCGTATTTGAATATGACTTCAGTTTCATGTATCGATGGAACTGATGTGACTCACATCTATGACATTCAAGCAATTGGATACTCGCAGGTATTCAATTTCAATTTTCGACATCCGATATCTTCCTTCGGTGCAAATCAGTGTCGATCTCAATACCGTATGAATCCAATAAATATGGATACTATTTTAACAACGCTACTGAAATTGATTTTCTATTTCTCTCGTTACTTTGTTTACGAATATGTAAATCATTCTTTAATAATATTTTACGATTATTCAGGAAACTATTTTTCATCTCCAGCAATTTTTACGCTAATATTAAAGTCTAAATATTGGATTGTAGTTTCGACCCCTAAATATGACTGCAAAAATTGATTAATGTCAATAAATATTTTTCATTCAATTATCAACTTGTAATAATGATAACATTCATTAATCAAAGTGAAGGAAATATATATTTTAAAGTATATTGAAATAGTTTCAAAAATTCGAATACTTCATTGCTACGAGAATCTTACGAAGTTCATGAAAAATAATCCATTAAATCATTTTGGAATATCTTCGACCTTTCTTGTAGAACTTGTTTTCGCTGGACAAAGTTGAAATTTTCCTGGAAAGTATTCACGTAAAAATGCGCCCTTAACGTGTTTATAATCCTCGACGTTGCATATTTGCGTTATTATTGGACTTCAATAATATTCTCAAAGTTTTAATGCAAATTTTTAATTCAGCTTTAATAGTTGTAAAAACATTCCAGAAAATAATGGACGTATTTATTCATAATTCGATAGAGATGTAACAGAATACAATAGAATACAAAATTTACTATATTTCAACATCCCAAGAACAATTTCAACGTTGACAATTTCTGACCATATTACTGGTCTGGGGTTTGTCCACGACAGTTTTTAAGTTACACAAATTGTACGAAAAGAACTCGGTGATGAATTGATTAATGTGCTCATTTCTATTCGTCCGTCACGAATATCGTTAGCAGAAAGCGTAATAACCAGACGATGAAAAGTGAGTTCTTCGTAATAATGTTGCAAGAAGATCAAATTGTCATCTTGGTAAATCCAGGACATCTGCAGCCAAAGCTCTCTTGCATTAAAAGAAGCGTCTGGTTTGCACTTGGCGGAATAAAAGTGGGTTCGTTCGTTCTAAATAGCTGAGACTAAACGAAACAATTCATTCCGTGAATTACAGAGATTAGTTAAGCGAATTGGACAAGCAGTAACATTAAAATGACTATCCTTGAAAAATGTTATAGGAAACGTTGATACATTGATCAGAGTATGTAGAGACCGTCGATACTTCTAATGTAAAGATTATAATTATATTTATTTAAACCGGATGCTATCATTCCAGTCACAGGGATTAAATTCTAACTAAAAATTTGAAAGTGTAGGCTACACGAATCGTATCCGCTTGAATAAATGTAACCCAACGTTTGGCATGCCTCGACGATACAAATATAAAACTTAATTAAACACAACAAAAATACCTTAACCCTTTCAAACCTGGATTTAAGGGCCAGGTCTGAAAGGGTTAACACGGTATAATTAATTCTTGAATAAAATAAATACAAATCCAAAATAAATAATAGTAACAATAATGCTATCCATCGGTAGCGCGTAATAACAAATTATAATTAGCAGACTCCGCCGGCTGGTCGTATTTGATACGAATCTCTCGTTACGCTCGCAATCTGGATCCCCGAAACATTAAATTAGCCGGTATCGCGAGCGCGAACACGAGGGTGGCATTATGCGATTACGTTACTCGGGTAATAAGTGTTGTCTAACGAGTATACAGTGGCTAGGTAAATAGACTCGAGCGCGGCCTATCAGAAATCCCACGCCTGAAAATAAGAGACGCGGATGACGGGGGGGGGGGGGGGGATAGGCAAGCGTGAAATAGATAGACGCGGGATAGGGGAGGAGATGAAGGGTGGCCTCGGTTTATCGTCGCCTGGACGAAAACTCTGGCACAATGCCCCGGTGTAATTTGTGAGGAGATAATAACCGTCGTCTACGGACACAGGTATCGGGTCTCCTATTTTTTTTTTTATTCGCACCATGTATTGCATTTAAAAAAGGCAATCTCCGAAATAATTTGCAACGGTATCAGCTAGCAGCGTACCGCTTCGCACGATGCCGTGATGAACGCGGTTTCGAAAAGGAATGAAAAAAAAAAAAACCAAATAAGTGGCTTCCCGAAACACTCGACGATGAAAAGTGGCGATCGTGTAACCGCGGTTCGCTGTAACCAATTCGGTTTGCCAACGGTATTTTATTTCTGTAGTTCTGTGAAACACTCGATTCGGCGTTTCCCAAACTTTCCAACATCGCGAGAACGCTTACGATACGTTTGTTCAAGAGAAAATCCTTTCTCCAAAAATTAATTATTGTAACAATTATGAATGAAAATTGATTGAATATTCGCTTTTGAACTGTCGTTATCTTGTTCTAAATACTGTTAGTCTACGAAAGAACGGCGAAACTCTCTGTAGAATATTCGATAAAACGAGATTAACTTGCAAAGAGGAAATCCTTTCTCCCACACAGTTTTCGCGATTCTGGGGATTACTTGGAAGCCTACTTAGGCCCCTACCCTTCGACCGCAAAATGCGTTTCCATCCTTCGTTGAAGAGAACTTATCCTCGTTATTATAACGGTAACGCGGTATCTAGGTGGCTACAGTTAACCAGCTTATTAACGTAATTAACGCACAGAGAGGGTTCTCGAAAAGGATGGTTCCGGTGTCGTTGCACGAAGGAAAGAGGCTTCGCTCCCTGGCAATTTGATACGCGTCACAAAGCGATGAACAAGATGACGTTCCGTACTTCTGCCACGGGACGTCCTTAGAGCCCTTTTTAAAATGTGCTCTCCCGCCTGTTCTTTGTCCGTATAGCATGATGCGAGGGTTAAAGTTAAATAAAAAAAAAAAAGAGCTTTGACGTTCACTGTCTGCCAGCCTTTGAATGCAAACGGGGAGCCGAAGTTTATTCATGCTACATTTTGCGGCCCGATGTGAACTAAAAGGACATTTTAATCTTTACTATTCCATAAAGTGTTCTAATTATACGCCTCAAGTACTCGGGAAAAATTCGTACAGCTTCCATCGAAATCAGAATGAAACGCTATTTTGGAAAGCAATTTGTAGAATTTACTGTTGCTGTTAATAAAGCATTGTCGTTGCAATAATTTCTAGGTGAAATAACAATTGAAGGTTACAATCAAATAATTCTTTTGAAAGATATACTATAATTAATTTTTCTTAACAAATTCTTGCTAAATTTGTATATACGAAAAACGTATATTTATATATACATAAATTGTAAAGTGTAATTGTTTGAATAAGTGAAATTGTCGATGCGTAAACCAAGTAATAATTTATTATGACGAACGATGCTGGTGAACTCGGTATATTACCTTAACAAATTTTGGCATATCATACCGCGTTAACTATTATTCTGTAAATAAATTAGTCTCGTTGCCACAATTATAAATCACGTTTATAACATGCAACCACGTCACGTGACCTTTCAGCTAGCTCTTGGGATGCTAATTTATCGCAAGACCAGCGGTACGCCGCGAGTGAGAACGCATCGTTCGCGATCTGTGGCTCACCAGAATGTTTAATTAACAAGGTGAATGCTATGGTGGTCACTGATAACATGGGCTTTAAAATAATACTTCGCTGAGACATCGACGGTGAATAAACGCTAATATTCCTAAACATTTTATGAAGATCATTGTCGTTAAAGTTAAATTAAGTCGAATCACAATATGGTATGAAAATTTTATTTTACTTTACTACTTAGAATTCATCTTAGAATTATGTGTATATTTTAAACATAAAAAAATAGCTTTGAAAATAAGATGATTATAAAGTCATTTTCGCGTGCAACCATTAATTTTGGTTCAATGTATCATTTGAAAAAGTTCATGGGAAGAATGTTGAAAGAGAAGCAAAGGGGGGACACTGAAAGGCAAAGTTTCCAAACTACGGCGAGTTTACCCGTCCCTGCAAACTTCAAAATTTAAAAGGAGTAAATACCAACCTTCGTAAAACGCATTCATACTATAATTTAATCTGGCTGGCAATCTGACACCTAAATTATTTAAAGGGGTAATTTCTATAGTCGATTCTGGATAACTACCTTGAGATTTTACTACTCTACTTATTAAGATTATTTTCTGTCATTCTTAATATCAAATTTATGGGTATCTTATAGGATGCAAAGAGTATCTTTCATTTTATTTTGTAGAAAGGCTGGTTAATCTTATATTAGAATTTTTTCTTAAAACAAATCACCTGATTATAATAATATTATACGTAAGACAATATACTTTTATCACACTGTATCATCATACCAATAATCATACCATTTTGTATATAGAGTGACTCAGAATTCATACTAAATAAATTAAAAATATGGAAGTAAAGTTTTTCGTATGAGATTCCATTTTGCAGGAATTCAACTTTGAAAATTGATTAGGTCCGCGTATGATTGAGTACGGCTTGGCTGGACGCCGGGTGATCATTACTCATTATTTCCACTTGTGCTGGTGTTTGTAAATATTAAGTACAGTAGCGTAATACGTATCAGTTATAACTGAATTTAACCAGACAGAAAATAATAAGATCGATGGAAAACAGATAATCTCGTGCCGTATTAATGTTTACAAACACCAACACAAGTAGACATAATGAATAATGGGCAAACGCGTTAGCCTAGCAGTAGTCAATTTCCGCGTATCTTCAAAATCGATTTTCTCTAAAATGAAACTTCGTGCGGAACCATTTTGTTTCACATGTTCTCATGCAATGACTACTTCAGAGTAACTACTTTTTAGTATTATTTGTAATTATAGGATCTACATCCAGTTTTGAGATCTAGTCTCCTTCCTCAAGTCATTCAATTTCTTCATCTAAGAGTCAGAGGATCAAATTATCCTGAAAAATTAGTTCGTTTCCACGTCGATGGATTTTCTAAAAATCTCTGCAATCACAGAAGGCGATAGAAGTTGATTTCATCCCTGTGCGATCGTCAGCAGGCTGCGCGAACCAGAGTGGGGCAGGCTGATCTTATCCCAGAGCAGCGATAAACCCTCACGTAACCGCTTCATCGTCAAAGCAGAAGAAGTCGTCGTTATCGAGTTTTCAATGAAACCCATTGTTGGTTAATACCAGGCTGAATCGATTATTCGGTCATCGTCGTTTTCAGGAATGGACACGGTGAAAGAACATAGAAACTGCAGACTACACGATTTTCACATGCGGGTCGACCAACGATTTTTAGAAAGGATAACCGTTCCGATACTGGTTACCCACACGTCACGTTTTCTGCGCCAGCTATTGTTACCGCAGCAAGAAGCTTGAGTGAGTAGCACGGGAAAAAAAAGCTCTCAATCGATTATCTCGGGAGCCATGAAAATCGTGTCGAAGAGACTTCTATCTCGTTATAGAAGAAATCGATTACGTTGGAAAAAATGATGGCACTTAAGATGAATCAGATAACTCGAGAGGTCTGCTTACCTGACTAATCGCGTGGAATAATCTCATTTGGAAATTGCGATGAATATAAATGGCGAGTATGTAGATAGGAAAAAATAGGTTTGCAGGTATTGATATGAAAGTATGTACATTTAGTGAAAATTGTTGTGTAAATCAACATGTGTAATTAGGGAAAATGTTCCTACAGCTGTCGGGTTAATATAGCTATTTTAACAGTGATAACGTTTTTCTTTTATTGAACAGTATTTATTATCAAAAACTATTGTATCGATTACAATCTGCAAATAGGAAATTATTGTTACTGTTGGTATTATATTATTACTGAAGCCGTAGCACAATAATGACTGTATAATCAATAATATTTGTTTGAATGAATGCAATAGAATTAAAAAATGTATTGTGTACATGTGTATTAATAAATATACTATCATCGACATATTTAACACATCTAAATTAAGGACTTAGCCAATTATAAGCCCACATGTCTAACATAATTTAATTTTTAGGGTTAACTTTGACTAAAATTAGTATGAAAAGAACGAAAAAAAAAATCCTAATAGTGTAGTTTTCAAAGAAAACTGATCTTTCTTCACGTACACAAATGACATTTTCCCTAAACGATAGTGTCGGTAATTTTTAAATGTCGTGTCCTCAATTGTGGACGGCAGGTCCGAAAGAATTAACGAAAAATTTGCGAATCAGAAGAAGTCCTCTCTTTTACATAGAAGAGAAATCGATAACCCGTCTCAGCTCACAGCTCACTCTGGCCGTCTACCAAACTACGGATACCGCGTTTCTCGAGAACTTTACGTCCAGTCGTCGCGAATTTCCGCTGACCAGTGATCACGAGGGTGTACGTGAAAGGTTGTCGCCAATACGTGGTAAACGAAAAGACATTGGCCGTGCGGAAGAGCGACGATCGGTTAAGGGACGAAAACGTTTTATATCCCGCGGCTGCATACGAGATGAAGACGGAAAGGTTCAGCCAAGATCTGAGGTGTTTATGGTCGTTTGACGCTGTGAATCCAACTCGAGAGGGAACCGTTCGTTTTCCCGCAGGGGTTCTCTCTTCGTCTGGACAATCTGCTCGTTCCGTGGCAAGCTGAAAATTCAGTATTCCACGACCGTCGCGGTCCGGCACTACTATTAGGCTGGTAACTACTTATTCAAACCGGATCGCTCGAAACGTCCCCCTTTCTCGGGGCTAGTTGTCAACGCGAGCACGTTCTACGCCAGACTCCCTACCCCTCTTTCACCAAGACCAGATGCGGTACTTCCACTGGCATCCCGCTATCGTTACCGCCACAGGTACCGGTACAGTCGGGATTACCCCGGTACTGCCACCTACGATATCGTTATCGGAGCTAACAATAAGACTAATGTTGCTAACGTCACCGCTACGGCCTCTGCCTGCGCTAACGGTATCATTATCGAACCATCGCTACAGCCATTGTTAGGGGTAACTTTATTAGGGCCTACGGACGCCAGGAGTGCTCCAAGCATCGCCGATGTTACTAGTCGGATTATGCGTTTTGCTCGACGATCGACGCCATCGGGATCTAATCTTAACATTATCGCTAATGCTTCGATGGTTTCGGGTAACACTGGTACGGTACACATTAATTTGAAAAGCATCTGTGATCGTTGTCCATTAATGCTATGTTTATATCGGGACAATTTCCATCGTTAGCATCACCGAGAATGTCCCCAAGGAGGAGTGTCTCGCTTGAAACAATTATTATCGGCCAATTATCATTGTCACTGAGAACTCAGTTTAGTATTTTTGAGCGCCCAATTCGTTTCCGAAGCGGGTTCTGCGTACTGCAATATACGTATAAACTAATTCATGACATGAATGGAAAGATGATGATTCATCAGTTAAAAGTGACTCGAAAACGTGGAAGAGAACTGTTGGTTGCTTAGATAACTGATCGGACAGGTATTATTAGACTACAAATAGTGACATGAAAAATATACAAAAAATGTACGTAATGTATGATTAAACATACTCCACAATTAATATAATAATATTATTATTTCGTTTTGCCTAAGTGGACATACCTTTTGAATATGTTTAACACGTATTTATTATATTAGCTTGTATCATAAATGTATAAAAGTGACAGTGTATTTATTACAAATAGTATAATGGTATTATTTAGTACGTTAGTTAATGCAATGATACCAAATATGTGAGTGTACTAAACAATATAAATAAGAATTGAGATTATATAGAGTCTGTATAAAAGATGACTGCCTGAGGTGAGTGTGTGTTCATACTGAATACGAGTTTTAAACCTGATTGTCTTGGTGTGACTTTCTTGCTTCTAGAAATTCTCCGAATAAGTTGCACGTAGGTTAAAATGTGGATTAAAACAGCTCAAACGTTTTCCACCGTTCTTGCCTTCTGTTTGAAGCATCGTGCATATTGTATATGACGCCAAAAAATTTTCATACGGGCCTCCGTTTAACTGTTCGAATTAGCCATTTTGCTCGAAGATCGACGCCATCCAGTTCTAATCTTACAATTATCGCTAATGCCGCGATCGCGTCGAGTGACACTAGTACGGTCCACATTAGTATGAAAAACATCTGCGATCGCAGTTATTACTGCTACGTCTATCGCGATAGCACCCCCAGGCCAATTCCCATCGCAGTTATCACGGCCGAGGATGTCCCCAAGGAGGAGTGTCTCGCTTCCAACGACAACTGTTACCGTCACCGGCGCAACTACTATTGTCACCGTGACCACCTGATCTAAACTTTTCCCGTAACGACGCAGCATCGACCGGCTATTCCCGGTATCGTCAGTTTCTCTCAATTTCCTTTCGGGTTCTCTATTCCGTACCGCGTTGTTTAGGTGCAGTTTTATTGCCCTCCCACACCCGACGGTACGTTTCCCCAGTCCAGGATGCGTGACGACATACTCCATGCAATCCTTGGACCGAAGGAATGGCCAACGAGATCGCAAACATGATTCCGGACTACGTGTCCCCTGTGTACATCGCAACGTCACCCCTCGTCACCTTGGTCTTTCCGTTACTTCGCTTCGTTTGTCGAACAGGGACGTTTGAAGATCCTGAGTCTCGACTTTTTACACGACAGATTAGAAGATGTTTGCTTCTGGTGAGTGTACACGAGATTAGGTTGGTTGATCGAGGGTCCATTTGCTAAGAAAATGGCGAGAAGTTTGATTTTAAGAGATGTAGAAAGAATAGCTGTTTAAAGAGTAAACGAACGAGATTTTCAATGAAAATTAATGAAATTTCTTTTCTTTTCTTTTGGTGGAAAGTATTTTTAATTTTTTAATTTTCAGTCTAGATTCGTAATCAATGGTCTCAGAAACTTTCGAATGTCAAGTTTTATTCAATTCGAGTCACTCGATCAAATTGATCAATGGATAACGTTTATTTCTTCATATATATATTTTTACTATAGATTCAAAGATGGGAAAAGTTGAAAAGTGATTGACGTACACCGTACAAACTATTAAATTCTTTATAACAAAATTTTTCCGTTAAGCTCTTTTATTACTTGTAGTTGGAAAACATGGAACGATACAAAACACAATCCACCTGAATGAATCTTTAACACATTCGACAAAAATCAATCAATCCATAATTAATCGACTGATTTGAAAAGCATGGAAACAATCGACTAAATAAATATACATTTGAAAGAAACCAAATAAAATACTGATTCCCACTCAGAGTGGCAACGGAGTTCAAATGAGAAAACTTTTATTAACTTATTAATGTTTTCTAGGGGTCATAAATTTCGCAGATGGTAATATTTCAACAAATCGTACTAGAATCAAGTACGAAAAATGTGCGTTTCCAGTTTTAGCAATAGGAAGTTACTCAGGAAAATTCGCGTAAATTTTGTAACTTTTCGCAAAATGTCTTCGAATCCAGTTAGCAGTTAAACGACTTTATCCTTCGTCGGCCAGTTTTCCGACGGGACAAATCCCGCTGTCTTTAATATTTCGTCCTAACGAACTGAAACAATTAATTAAAATTCAATTGCTAACTGCGAGGAAGTGATTATATCATAACCGCAGTTCTGTTGAAAGTTTTCAGCAGGACAAAGTACGCAGGCGAGTCAATAATTATCCGCAATCCATTTATCAAACATATTAAAGTACCAATAAAGATTCCAGAGGAAAAGAAGCGAACAACCTGAATTTGTTTTGGATTAGTTCTGAGCCATCAAAATTTAATTATTTGTAACTCTAGTTTGAACAGAATGTTTGTACAAAATAATAAAATAGAAAAATAATTTTGTTCGGTCGAATTGGTCAAATGTTTACTGTGTGACGGTCGATTGACTTCATTATCTTAACCGAACGATCGTGCTTAACAGGTCCGAGTTTCGGTTACCGCGATCGATTCAACGTTATTGCCACATAGTTCGTGGTTGTCGGTGTCTCTAACGCAGTAATTAGGGTGTACATCCGGAAGGTAGTATTGGTAGTATCGTATGGATCTGATCCGCATATCAGGGATCCTGGACTTCATGTTTTTAAGTCTCCGACACTGGCGGGTGCATTGCATTACCTATTTCCGTTTCGTGAATATTCCCTGCGTTTAATTATGAGATGGGTAGCAGAGATGGGCGAAATTCTCATTTAGACCAAAATACCGAATCATGGGTGAAAGACAAACAAGACAGGTAATATGGTGAGGCGGTTATGGACAAGCCACGTTTGGACCAAAGAACGATTGGTAATCGAAGGTACGTGTGCTCGAAACACGGCCGTCAAATTATGACGTTATCATTCTAGAATGTACTTCAAGTATCGCTATGGAATGTTCATATATTTTTGTTTCAAGCGAAATGTGCAATATTGGTCCCTATTTGAAATTGTTTTGATTGGAAAACTTTTATGAAAAAACTAGTAACTAAACTGAAATTTCTTCATGTTTAGCGATACATTTCGAAAGTACAGTTGACCTTGCTTTTTGAATAAAAATGTACAATTAATAAAAGTGTCCATTTCGAAGAATAAATAACATTTTCCAACTGCATTGCTATATCGAAACATAATTCGAGGATAGAACTACATCCCATTACTCCACTGAATGTTTCCCTGTGTTATTCCTTCGAATTGTTAATCATAAAGAAGACTGTTCATCTTATCTCGCGTACGGGTTATAGCCAACATTCGACGAAGAAGAAGATGTAAAGTTAAATTAGGAAAAGTAATAACAGTAAAAGCGCGCGTTCGTAAAAAGTAGTATTACAGAGGATTCTCTAGGTCGATGCAATACATATACGTTGGTTCAAATATCGTACTTCCATTCCTCGTAGTTCGGAATTGGAATAAAAATATAATAAGTAAATACCGGTGATTTGTATACATACACACTTAAATGTTTATATTATGTCGTAATTCTAGTTAATATATTTCTAGTAAATTTAAACAAAAATAGAAAATGTGTCTTTAAAAAAATTAATCCTTTTTTTTTTCATTTAAAATAAATTCCTGCGCCGTGTCCATTTTCATGTAGAATTCGTAGTCTCCAATTACACAGTTTCCAACAACACGTAACCAATTAACTACGTCCCAGGATCGTTCGGTGTGCTACGAATTTTCACTAAAAATATATGCGCATAATATATTTCAGGATTATGAAAAGAATATATTTTTCTACTAAAGGGATCATTAATCCCACCTAGGTCACGTACACCCTCAAGATCCTGATGTAAGCTAAAATTAATTACCATCTCGTACTGAGATGACGTTATTCCCACAGCAAGCCCGTATTTTATGAACCCCTTGGAGTTGATTCGCGAACCATCGAGGGGTCTATAGATCTAGGGTTGTTAAGAGCCTCTAGGTGACCTGGCGTGTTCCCCGGAGACCAAACAGTAGTCGTACGACGCAAAATATCGTTCACGGGGAACTTCCGGCGGACTTTTTGTACCGTCGATAAGTTCGCAATAATTGACGTCTCTCGACCCGATGCGAAATCTTAATTACACCGTGAATCTAACAACGCGGAAAATTGAAATAGCTTGAAAGTACGCAATGCGCATAGAAACGATGCTGTCTATTAATTATTTACAGTAATGTGATATTGATCCGTCTGGTTACCTTCCACCAGACTGACCACCCGTAAACTCTATAGGTACTGTTCCACCATCCCTGAAATACATGTATGGGCCGCCATCATTAGTGCCGGTCCGTTACACAGGGCCATTCGTTGTACAGCGAACAGGCAATTTCAATAAACATCAGAATTTGCCTGGTTCAGCGTCAAATTTTTTGGCATTTCGTGACTGTACAAACTGCCCCTAGAATTTTTTCAAACGCTCCAAATTATTAGCGCAGTGACGCATTCGTTGAATTATGTGATTTAACGAATATGAGAGGAATTTTATAAAGAGTGACGCGTGCATGTGCAAAAGAATTCAGAATATATTAATTAATAAAAATTAATTAAACCGTATACTTTGTTAGTGTCCCTTCAAAATAATTGAAATTTAGTGAAAATATTGCAAATTTGAATGTATTGAATTTTATTAAATACCTCAATTTTCTATAATTACTTTTTCAACAAAAATATTAATTTCTTGTGGTACATGTAAATTAATTTCGTTTTATTTTCGCAGGTCAATTCTCTCGAGACTGTAGGGGATTATTAAAAATTGACATTCTATTTTAAATTTTCTTCCATTTGTAGTTAATGCATTTAAATATAATTTTTAAATATTTAATTTACAAATTTTGAAGTAGAGGCTATTACTCCTCTACTTAGAAAAATGAAGTCTTCTCTGAGTTAATTGACAATACTTCATAAAACAGAGTCGGGTTTTCTTTCTCTTGAAAAATATTCGCAAATCGAATGGTCGCAAATGATTGTAGAGGATTAGAGCTAGTGATATTAACTAGGCTGCCATTGCGTTTTATCGCTTTCAGACGATAAGTTGTATTTTATCGTGGCATCGCGTTTTGATTTTATCTGAAATTAAAACGTCGTTCTATGTGTCACAAACCGGCGTGGTCGAGCTCGATATCTCTGATCTTTATGGCGGTTTTCACCCATTACGAAGATACTCGAGCGTGGCCAACGGAGACCAAAGCACGTGAAAAATGATCAAATGAATATAATTATGTTCTGAATTATTTAATTTTAAAGACCACGATTTGCAATCCCGAACATGAGCATGGAGTTTATTAACGTTTCGAATCATCCTCGCAATCGCTAAGTAACACATTTAATCACATTTAAATACAAACATTACTTAGGAAGTTAAAATAGTATTCTTGAAAAAACCACGATAAAGGATAAATATAAATTTTAGGACCAGATTATTGATAAATTAGAGTTCTATTAATTTATGATTCATTGACTTGATAAATTTATAAATAAATAATTTATAAAGGAATAATTTATTACGTTTAAAATTCTTTTTCATAGAGTTAGCAGAACCACCAGAAAATTTTTTACAGTGAAGAATGAATGGTCCCCTGGTAACTTTAACTTTCCTAGCAGCGTTTTCATTCAAGATTATTTTATCGTATAAACTTTTATTTGCTAATACTTCGAACGTCGATTTAAAACAGAAATAAATGATTTAGTCGGCTTACAATCGACATGACACGCAATTACAGAACGAAATAAAATACAATAATACCAGCATCGATCTGTAATGGTTAGGAGCGAGCCTCATTTCCCGCTTGAATTATACGCAACGCGTTTCAGAAACGAGGAGAGTAAAAAAGAAATCGCAATACCGGTACTACTCTCGTTCGAAACTTTCCCGAAACATCTGATAAGGCGACACGAAGAGCCATATGTAACAATTGCTTTCGCGTTGCAAACCCGCCACGCGTGCACGCCAACTTTTATTCGTCCGCGGGGAGTTATTTCACTTTTATCTGAAATTAAAACGTCACATCGCAATTTTTGAAACGGGCGACATTACGCGTGACATCTGGGATCTACGTAGCGATTTCGTCCATTAGGGAGGGGTGCTGCTGGCGAAGCATAAGCGCGTCCGAGAACTAGGTAAAAATGAATCGCCAAATGGAAATTCGAATTAAACGCAGCAGCCGTGGAAACTCAATTGTTCGGAGTAATTGTGCGACAACTGATTTGAACAATTTAATACGCGAGGAGTGGTTCGAAAAACCTTTTTAATGCATTCATTCTATAATTCCCGAATACTTCATGCATTAACATAAAAAGCGAACAGTGTCGATTGTCCCCGCAATAGCTTTTGTTCATTCGCGTTGAGGCCTATTCGCCAGAATGAAAGAATAACGACAAGAAATTATGAATAATAAAAAAATAAGCGATAGAGACGAAGCTTGATGACGCATTCTAAATAATTGGAGCTAAACAAGAACTAGAATTTCATTGAATATTTTCTTTATGGGAGAGGATGGAGAGAAAGTTTCAATATTAATTTTAGAATGAACTAAATTCTACATAAAAGAGTAGAATAATTGTGAACATTTAAAAAAAAGTTTTAGGTATATTTGATATACTTTAGAAAAATCAAAAAGCTGTTATACAAGAGGTAATTATCATTATTTATCGAAAAATATTGCAGAAAATAGAATGATTCTATCAGCTGTTTAGACGCAGTACTATCAACGTATACATTAAAAACAATTATTCATGTTGTAATAGTAAAAGTGTACGATTTACTAATTTGAAGTGACTAAATATTCTGTACCCAATGGAAAACAAATAATTCGAAAAAAGTTTATTAGTTTCGTGTGAATCTCTACTTTAAATACAGTTGCTACTTCCTATTTCATAAAAATCCCATTTCATCCCTCTTCTGTTATCAGTTTTATTAAATACCATTTAATCATCGAGTGATATTTGAAATGTGGTAAAACGAGCTTTTAAAACACAATACCACGAAAGAAACAATAACAACACACGCTTCACAAACAACGAACCGAACCTGATTTAGATCCACTCCAAACATCACTGCAAATACTCCGGTTGACGCCGTGATACGTGTCCAGAGTTCCAAATTTCCGTATAAAAATTTCATTCTTGTTATTTCTGAGACAGAGCTAATATATATGTTGCGCTTGTTCAAAACATAGGTAATACATCATCGCGCAGAGACACTGGGGAGGAAAAGGCTGGAGAACCACACGCCACATGTTTCTCGCTCGAGCTAACGAATCTCTGCTATAGTTGCGCTGACACTCAGTGAATTATGAGCGACCATAAGAATTGCATCTATTGGAAAAATACGTCGTGTGCACAGGTTGCGGGTCGATGTCTATACGGAGCTAGTGAATTTTTAAAAAGGATATATATTCTATCGATTATATGACATATCACCAAGATTCCGTTTTAAATATGTAATATATATACAGGGTGTCCCAAAAGTCGGGGAGGAGCCGGAAATGGGGGGTAGCTGAGACGATTCTGAACAACAATTTCCTTTGCAAAAATGTCGGATGGGGCTTCGTTAAGGAGATATTAAGAGAAAACCCCGACCAATCAGAGCGCGCGTAGACCGTTGGAGCGGCCGCGGTAGCGAAGGCTACGCGCTAGGCGGCAGCGTCAATGTCCTTCGATGCACGTCGAGTCACTTGTTCGCGTACAAGCGCGGCCGCCAGCGCGTAGCCTTCGCTACCGCGGCCGCTCCAACGGTCTACGCGCGCTCTGATTGGTCGGGGTTTTCTCTTAATATCTCCTTAACGAAGCGCCATCCGACATTTTTGCAAAGGAAATTGTTGTTCAGAATCGTCTCAGCTACTCCCCATTTCCGGCTCCTCCCCGACTTTTGGGACACCCTGTATATTACATCGGCAATATATTATATATTGTCTTCGGTAAAAACGGATTTAAAACGGAATCTTGGTGATTTGTCATATAACCGATAGAATATAAAATGGAACCAACTCGTAACTATAAATATAGAACTGATACTATTTAAGTGATAGAAACACCAACGTGCCTAAAAACGTTACGTCAGAAAAAATTAGATTATTAGAGTAAAAATGTTTCAATTAAAAATATTCATACGTGAGTATTATTCCTATAAACTTTGAAAATTTGGGAAAGACCACCTAGTAACTATTCTTTAAAATAATTTCACGACAAAAGTATCAATTTCATACGCAAATTATACCAATGGGACCAAATTACTCGTCTGAGTCGCAACGTTACCGAGAGTCATTAATGCCGCGAAAATCACGGGAGCGTCCCGTCCAGATTACTTTCCTCCGTGATCATTTTACGTTACGAAGGTAATTCCGTTGGGCGACACTCATCCTGACTGGTTTTGGAGCGTTTCCAAGACGTGGGAAGGG
Source organism: Hylaeus volcanicus (assembly GCF_026283585.1). NCBI lineage: Eukaryota > Metazoa > Arthropoda > Insecta > Hymenoptera > Colletidae > Hylaeus > Hylaeus volcanicus. The sequence continues at coordinate 23,416,072 of NC_071980.1, forward strand.
CAGCTCCGATAATATCGCTTTAGTGACATAAAATGTCCCCATTATCGTGCGGAATGAACTTCAGCTCGATTCCAAATGGTATAATAAAGAGGCACAAGTTTGGCGAGGCTCATTTTTTACTTCTTTACCCTAGAGCATCTCTTCATTCCGAAGCCGTCTCCTCGCACACGGAGCGAACGAAAGTGGACTTTTGAGGGCCTGCCATGTCGAGTCAACAATTTCAGCGATCGTCGCGGACCAGAAAATAGCGAAAAATGCGTAACTCCGTGGATTATACGCAACAACATAACCATGTGATTTAGGAGGCTCAACGAACGTGCTTGTATCGCTACTAGAGATAAGATTGCTTTTTTTCTGTATTCTTGTATTCATTTGTTACTTTACTTTATGTTGAGTCTGCTATAAGTCTCGTGTTTGCTAACCTCTTGTAAACAAGACGTTTATTACGTTTTGTTTATTATGATCGACCGTATCGATAGTTGTAGTTGTACTTCACATATATTTCCTATTGCTTGCATGTTTTAATTTATATTCAGTTCAGTGTTCATTTTATATATTTAATTTTCAATCCTAAAATATGCATTATCCGTGTGTATATAGTCGTTGTTAAACATTCACTTTTAGCTATTTCTTCCATATTATACTACCGACCATAACAATTATGTTCTACCGCACTCTGGCTACCCAAACCAGCGACACGATGATTCTAATAACCAACCCCTTCTTCGTCGTTCGATTCATCGAGACAGAAACTCCCGTTTAACTCTGATCTCTACTATTGCACGAACTCTCGTGCACTTCTCACCAACGAAGCCTAACACAACGACATCACAGGATACACTCTCGTCTAGTATAAGAGTAGACGTTCCTCAGTAAAAGCGACTCTCTAGTTCGGTGTATAAAATTCTCAGCACTCTTTCCTTTCTTGTCGCCTTCCATCAACGCGTCCCGCTTCTTTCGCGTGGCTCTTAAAACCTTTGCCAACAGCTATTTATCGCGAGCCCTCCACAAAAGAAAGCAAGAAACGCCCGCCATCGTTTTTGCCGCTCGAATCAAACGCGGAGGGGTTGACGTTTCTGAATAGAAGCCGAGCACCGGCACCGCGAACGGGGAACGCGTGACAAATGATAATGACCAACATGTGTTGGCCTTGCAGTCTCACTGTCCGATTCCCTCACATATTGTTCCTGGAAACAATTGACAATCAAACGGTATTGTGCAACAACAATCTGAAACGTCCGGGACGCGCGCAGTCGAATGTGAAAAATTTTCGACCATTGCGTGTTTCCGTTTTAGAGTTCGTATGCTTCCTGTAAACCGGCGCAACAACCTACTGCTTGTTTTATTTCCGTTATTAGAAAAGCTACGGCACTGCTCCGGCTGTTTCGGTCAGGGATGTTTCCAGTTGTACGTAAACTCACAACATTTTCTACGCATTTCAGATCTGTTTCATTTTATACACACGTGCAACGTAAAAAAAGTTATCTCTCGTTTTCGAAAATGTACGTATGGAGGTTGATTGCAACCGTTTCGAACACTTTTTGAAGCATTAAATCTTTCTAGCGTCTTTGAACAAATATTGGAATTAATAACACATGTTTTAATGTATTTTATGTTTCTCAATGAACGACAAATTATAATAACAGAATCATTTTGTTGCTTGAAATCAATGTCGTCGTGTTATCAAGCTATTTCATCCTGGCATCCCAGAGATTCTGTACTGTCAACCAAAACTCTGACGCGTATCTCGGTAACGCAAAGGATTAAAGGGTTTATTTCTCTTGGAAACGCTCTGCTTGACGCGAGGTGCAAACAGTCTCACCTAAAGTTTAATATTAACTTTAACACCACATTTCTCGACACGTTGGCTTTCACGTCACGCACATATGTCACACATATACTAATATAATTCTAATGATACTAATGTGTCGGTTACTGCGGCGGGCTTTGTTAATTTCGTGCTACTCAAATACTATGTAGGAACTCGATAGATTTTTAAAGATGTAGATTGCGTGGGCAAAATTGATACAAATAAATATCTTGGATGGAAAATATAAATTATAACAAAACCTGCAGTGGTACTAAGGGTCGTTTCATCATCAAGATATTTAGTTTCATTTTTTGGAATTGTGAATTCAGATTGAAGTACGATACCATTTTAGGACCTCATTTATTAGACCAACGGTCATTTTTTAGTCTCGTTCGTTAATTATAACTGGCATCGAACCTAAGAAAACGGAATTCCTTCATTTTTGTACCCAAAATGTACAATTGGTTGTGCGACTGTTCGGTTTCTTTCTCAAATTTATTTTAGTGTCTTGGAGTGTCAAATCTATTCCTTGAATGTCCCCCACCCGTTACGGTAGCCACTTGAAGCCATCAGCGCAGTGATTACGTCTATTTGTAAAGAAAAAGGGGGCGCAAACGTTCGGACGATTAAGATGGTAAGTCGACGTTACTCGGATCTTCTCGGCTGCAGAGGTCGACATTCATCCCAAGGTAGCACCAAGTTAAGGAGTCGATCATCAATCAAGATTTAAGACATTAAGTAGGCACGTCCTTGAACTTTGAACGTCTGGTTCCGTTCTTCGGCATGACGAAAGTAGGTGGTCTTCCATTGTTCGTCCGATCGATCGGACACCGTGGAAAACGAGACTTACGGTGTCGCTGGGTAATCCTTCGCAAATCCTGACGGTATTATATATGTCGCACGTAGCGGGCGTCTATCTTGATTCACGACGAGAATTTTTACGAAAAGCAGATGTGGTAATCCGTAAATACGTTAGACATTGGTTGATCCGCGAGATAAAAATATTTCAGACCGTTCTTGCAAAAGAATAACCACGACGAGATATGAAAATGTAAATCGAAATTTAAATTAAGGTGGAGTTTCTTCTCTTTTTCCGATGAAAGGTTTGTCTTAACCCTTTCGCAGCTGGGACATATGTGTCTCAGTAATTCTGCCAGTATGTCTGCCAGTAAAGTCAATAAGCTTTGTGAAAGTCAATTATAAACAATAAATAATTTTCTATTGTGGACAAATTTTTCTAAATTTGCAGAAACACAGAAAATTAAATTATAATGATATGTAAATATAGATCGAAAGTGGTTGGAGCAAGAATATAACGTGAACAGGATGCGATGTGTTCCACAAAATATTTTTTCAAACATTTAGGTAATAATTATTATGCTCATCTGTCATCACGGAAATAAATCATACGGTAAGTAGAATATCACGTAAAAGGATTGATTTAAGGATGAGAAATGAAAGAGAAGGTCACAAAAAAATGAAAGACAATGGAAGTACGCTTGAGACTGAAGAAACGCAAAAAGGAAAGAAAGGTGCAAGTGAGAGAAAGATTAAAAGCACGAGTAAAAGAATATTTGAGTGTTGGCGAGCAAACTTCGCAGCAATTCTTAAGAAATACAATCCGCTGTCTTGAGGAAAAATCGTTATTCACTTCGTTCGAATACATGGCGTGTACTCGTTGCTAAATTAAATTTTATACAATTCAAATGCAGCAAAAGTATGACGTGTGCATAATTGAATTGTGTTGCATGTACGCTACTCTTAGGGGTTTTATCTGTTTAGACCAGAATTTTTGTCCATACCTTACATTATTTGAGGTTTACTAGATATAATTAAAATTCATGATTTGACGAGAATAAACACGTGCCAAAGATAAAATAAATATTCCTTATTTATAATTTGTAAATTTAATATCCTGCTTTTAACTCGATAAAGTCGCTCAAATAAATAATTATAATTCAAAGTTTACCAGTTCAAATATAAACGAGACTTTTGTCCGCGGCGATAAACGTCTGGCCGCGTTGCTATAATGACAATAACTGTCGATCACTCATGTCCAACATTGTTTGACATTGTGCATACACGTCAGCGAACTTTCGTGTATCATTTATCACCGTGAGTGAGCAACAAGTTCCAAGCTCGACTGCGCAACGCGTCGTCATTAAATTCTCATGTAAGGAAGGCGTTGAGCCGAGCGAAAGTTGCTCGAAATCGCAAGAACAAGTTGGTAATGAGACGTGATCGATGTCGCGAGTATGCAAATAGCAGAAACTTTTCTCCGAACACCGATACGAAATGCAGAATTCATCCCACGATCGTCGATCATGCAGCTGCATAACTCAGCTATCGACAGGTGATATCATAGGTATGGTTTTCCGTCACTCGAAAGGAGACTCATTTAGAACTTTTTTCAAGTGAGAAAATTTCAGTCGTCCGTTTGTTGTTCGTTGTTTTTTGTCGTACATAAGTCGAGGACATTTAGCGAGGCTCCATATTTTTGTGTTGTGGTTATTATGCCGGGTATTAATAGCGTTTGATCCTTTACTTTATACTTTGACCTTTGATTTTATTAGATGTATTGACTGAAATTCCATTGAATTTATCAGGTTCACTAAAATCAAAAAAAGCAACTTTCTTAACAGAAAGAACAACTAAACAACTATCCAACTCTCTCTAACTGGGTAGACTGAACTTTGCTAGTACCACTGACCAATAAATAACGTTTCGATAATTTTAATACTCTCCAGAACAACCATACACCTGCTCCCCAACTAGACAAATTTGTAGGTCTATTACTGACCAATAAATTTTTATTCAATGATTTTCCTCCCATCCAATAGATCAAGTACGCCTCAAAGAGAAAGTGGTCGAACCGGAAAACCTGGAGTTCCGGCGTTTCTTTGATTAGTCTATCGGATGGCTACCAAATTACGGCGCACCCCCGGCGTCCACTATAATCCCCAGCAAATCCTGCTACTCTATGCCAGGCGTAAAAGGGTTCTCTGCGGTGTCGCGGTTCCGGAGAGGGGGCAGAAGAGGGGTGAAATTGACCGCCGTCGTTGCCACTTGAGGACCAGCCGGCAATTACGAGGTATCCCCATGGTCCATGGCCCATTGCCATTGCCGGTTGGCAGCTTGGATATCGCTGGTTGGTCGAACAGTCGGCTGGTTGTCTGCCTCTGGATATACATACCGCTCAGCATTGTTCATGCCGGGAGCGCGCATTTACCCGTTTCGTCCTGCCGTTTCTGTTACACCAACGGACCTTTCCCTCGAACCGTTCTACGTCCCAGTTCTAAATCACGACTATCTCCTGGCTTAACTAACAATGTACCAGCCGACGCCGTCCTACCGGCCACCATGTTTTTCCACCTTATGATCGCTCGCTTTGTTTCCCCTCTAATCCCATTCACAAAAGATCGCCCCATTTTCCGTCCTCCTCGTCGAAGAATATTTTTGCCTTGTTGGTTTTTGAATTATAGCCAGTTTGTGAATGATTCTATTCTTTTTTCTTATTTTGTGGCGGATGGAAAAACTTTCATAGGTGCCAGGCGTTGGTGGAAGATACCAGCACCCAGTAGTGTGAGAGCAAATCTATATTTAACGCTAGGTAACTATGTTTAGCTATATGTGACGCTAACTGATGTATTTTGACCGAGGATAATGATACTCTACAAATATGATTTTCTAGATTCGTTGTTATAAATAATGTTTTGTTTGATGCAAGTCAAGCCTTTGATCAAAAAGAATATTGTTTTTGTATTATTTTTAACGTATATAACTGTAATACTGATTCACAAAAAATGTGTATATTACCATTTTGCCATTTTGCAATTCAGTTTATTCGATCATTTTAAGCAAAGGGCTAAAACGTTATTAAAAAGCTAAATGGAAGAAAGAATTAAATCCTGATTTACCCTCTGCGATTTTGTTAGAAGTCCACGTACGTGTGTGTGCGGGCATAGAAAAAATATCAATGACGATTTACAGCGGGTGTCTGTAACGCTTACGAGCCTGTTCCGCGTACGTCCGGCACGCAGGCTTTGCAGGGACGTTGCACGAAACCCCCTTGTTCGAAGCAAGCAAACCATAAATCAAAGTGCCTTTTCCGTGCTGTATGTGAGCTTACGATGCGTCAATTGCCATTGAGAGCGAGGTACGAGCTGGGACATTTTTCAGAGAAATTGGACTGAAATTTTCCAGCACCACCCAAGCTCTTTAAAAATATACACGAACCGAAGTTCAGTTAATGAAGCCTCGTAATGAACTTTGCCTAGATTAAAATCAAATGCCAGAAAGTGATCTATATTTTCGAGGAACAATTTTGATTTACTCAACATTCAAGATGGTAAGTACGATTATACTTGAATTAAACATTATTACATTTAATTTAGAACGATCCTTATTATCAAATTATAAATTATAACGAGTAAGTTTAATTTACTCGATATAACGATCATTAAATACAATATTATTCAATATATGAAAATATATAATTCATAATTCGCACTCAATTTTATCAAGGCTGATCGTAAATTATTAGATAAAAGAAACGGATTGATCATGAATTATCTAATAATAGGAAAAGATTCATAACGAATTACTTATTAAAAATAGAAAATAAGGAGAATCGAAAATTAATTGAAGAGAATTCCAATGAAATAGATGACCCGCAATGGGTGAACACGTACCCACGATGGTAACATGAATTTCAGTGAACCGATTACTCCGTTACAGTTGGTGTGCAATATTCACTTTTCACTTTCGCGCCATGTCGTCGTACCTTAGAGCCAGGCATCAATTCGCAACACCTTTGAGACAGAGTAAGCAACCCACTCGTCAATCTAGCTTGTACTTCTGCTCGCACGCCCGACATTTGGGCCACGGGTATTTCCGTTGCATTTCCATTTAAAATACTGCATTAATAAAATCCTTCACATCTCGCTATCCGGAGAACTTCTTCGCGCGGAAACGTCCCTTTCACGGAACTCCAGACTCACGAGCAACTTCCCTTATAATGGAAATTCACTCGCGTTTTCAAGAATTATATTTTTTAATAAATGCCACCCAGCTTCACTTTTCGACAAATACATATTAACACCGTTTCCCTTTTTTGTCCGACCGATTTTTTGTCTTCGACCCAGTTCCACCGAGTTTCAGACGCCCGATTTAAATTACGACTATTCCACTGACAATTCCATTTCAGAATGCAGCATTGTCCCGGCTTACTATCTTTTTATACGTTTGACCTGGATCAGCATTGAAACCGAAAATTCCCAGCATTTGCCGTGCGTTCCATTCGCTAATGCCTTCTACCGATCCCAGAATGCGTCTCGCTGAACCTGACATTTTGAAACAGGAACGGGGGAACCTTTTCAACCATTTTGTCAATCACGTGTCTTCTTCGTTTTGGAATTGCAAGCAGCGAAATTAAAATGTTCGTTGGAAAGCGTCCCTTTTTAAATGTTGTAATTATCATTCCATATTAAGTTTCTACCATTTTTGCTTCAAATCTTATAAAAATACACCATAAAATGTAATTTTTGGTTGAGCTCAATCTCTTTTTGGTCAACACTAAAAGGGTCAAGAATGATTAATAATTACTCTGGAATAATATTAATTTCTCTACGAGCTCCAGATCAATATGGAATGGTTTATTTAACTCTTCGAAGTTAGGGAGGTTACAAACTACCCCATATTTTGCTTAGCTGTTTAAAAAAAATAAAATAAAAAATTACTAATTAATATTCGCATAGATAACTCATTATAATTTCAGCAAAAGTGTTTATACGGAAAATGTTTGGCACCGCTAGGAATCCATGAAGCGATACTTGGCGATTCGATGCCAAGAGGTATCCCCCCCCCATCGCGAGTGACATCAAACTTTTTCCAACCGTCTCCTACCTATCCAAATCTTTTCTCCTTTTTTCCTTCGTCGAAACGTCGCCGATTTTTGACGGGAAATCCGCGAGAATGTTCCTGTTTATTGGTTCGCCGTGATTTATGACTGTTTATTTGAACTTCCTCGGAAGAGCTCTCGCAAGCGAGTCGCGATGCAATCGCGAAACGAACACGGTTGAATAAGCATTTTTTTGCATCCGCGGTAAATACGCCAGGTTCTGGGATGATTATTCGCGGATCTTCACCTTTCCGCTGACGGGAAATATCGCGCAACCTGCCGTGAAACTCATAACGCGATAAGTCCCGAACGCGCTATACCCAACGGAAATTTAACACAAGAGTTTACTTTGGATAAGTAAACTCTTCTTCTGTTTGCACAGCTAAGCTACGTATAACACGATCAATTCTTATCAGGTTATAGCGAAAACGTGTTATGTGATACTCTTGAGCGGCAATTCCTAACCTGGAGTACGTTTCTCTCTGATGACAAACTAACAAATTTAGAAGCGGCGGACATCATCGTTGGTATTGTCATAATTATACTGCGAACAAGACGGTTCGATTTTTCTTTTAAGTAATTTCTTTAAGTAATTTGTATTCCAGTAGAAAGAATTTCTTTTTAATTTGAAAATTCTCGTACCTCAAATAACCAAGAACGTCTGGCTTGATCCAAGCATTAGTCTCAACTACGATTACGTGAAATCCTGTTTACGAACAATGCCTTGGGATCACGTGCATCAAGAATTAATGTTTATCGAATGGTTTAGCTTCCATTAGTTAGTAACTGACTGCGTACATCTTCGAGTGGACAGGACATGGAGGCAGAACTTGGCCTAAGTGTGCTTGTAAAGCCAAGAGAGCTATGCGCTCTGCCAAAACACATTCCACTTGAAACACGGATAATCTTTAACGACTACTAGCAGCATTACAATGCAATTGCAGGCGCGCAATGAGCTACACGGCTGAATGGAAATGAGAAACAATACCAAACGATACCAAGAAAGGTAAACCACGATAATTGTAATTATGATTCATTGTAATGATAAATATTCCATAATACAGAAGTTTGGTAACATGTATAGATGATCACGTTTACATGTTCTGTAAGATAACGCTCAAACTTTAGTAAAATTGAGATCTGGATACCGAATGTATCGTTTAGGGTGCTACGGCAAGCGAATACAAATGTCGCAAGTTTCTTGTGCGAAATTCGGCGTATCCGGTCGAGGTAACCATTCCTTTGCAAACGTCTGTTACTGCTAAGGTGTACTTGTGATTTAGATGAAGCAAAATGCGTACTAGACAGATAAAATGGGCTAATATAAATCACGGGAGCTTAAATTGGAGAATTAATTACCTTTGTAGTCGACGTCCTAAGCGTGTTACAAGTCTCACGAAATAAATCCTTTTTTTGTTCCTTGGAACAAGTAAAATCGGTCTCAAGACGAAAAGACGTCACAATTAAGTAGCCTTAGCGAATTCCGAAAGATATATTTCAGTACGTATTCAACCGTTACTGTAGTCTAACTCAGTAATTACTCTAGCTACTTTAACAAAGCAATTTTAATTTCAAAGAGAAAAATATAATAATATTAATTAAATATTATTATTTTTCTGTATTTAAATCGTAGCTTCGCTTTGAAATTAAAATAATATTCTATGTCAATTGATATTTTAGACACAAACTCAAATGTTGAGAAGTTACTTTTTAAAATAACTTGTGTATAATTGACGAATAGTATACCTTATCATTAACTTGAAACTAGAAATACATTATCCGAGTGTCTCGAGGGGTTAAATTCTAGCACACATAATAAACTGTACTTTAAATAATGCTCGAAATCGAAATGGAATCGAACTCGGTAATTGCTCGCAGCCATATCTCGCACTCAAAGCACCGAAGTTCCGTCACGAAACCACTAGCTCTCCAATTTAGGATACGCGAAAGGAGACGCGATTGGAATCGATTCGCAAGGAAAAATAAAAACGTTTTGTTGCGGTAACTGTCGTGAACCTTAAAAAAAAAAAAAACGGAGAAGTGGAAAGGTGATTCGTATTTCGTTGAGACGCTCGACTAATGTCACGGCAAGAAATATATAAGATCGATATAGAAAATCAAGATTTACTCACAATTCTTCCCGAGTATCGCATCTAATATGTTCAGGAACAAAATATAATTTTAGTAAATATATACCAAGGAATATTCACTGTATCCATGTTTTCCCATACAAAATGAATAATTTCTTTCCTTTTAGCCTTTTCGTCTTAATCTTTCGCTGCTATCTGAAAGGAACGCATCCACAGATTTTATAGCGTCGATCGGTGCATCACCGTCGATCCACCAACTATTTTCATTTCCTTTTGGAACGTGCTCATAGGGAAACCCACTCGTCTTTTATCTCATTTCCGCCGCTGGCCCGCGCCAAAATTCTTCGACGATCTCGTTCGAGGCGAACCTCTTGAACGGAACATGTGAACTTCCATTTCAAGCCCAGGTTTCGGTGATTTACGACGATGCAGAATTTAGTTCCAATCAACGAGGGCGATAATGTACCATTCCACTTGGATGATAACGAAAATTTGTTCCTTATTTTATAATAAAATTATTTATAACCATACGGAATTCGGTATCTCGACATATCTCGTTCTTATAAATGAATTTTTATGTAGTACCTGTCAAAATTATTTGAAATTTTAATTCACAAAACCAAGTGTAACATTGCAAAGAAACAACAGAGTTATCGAGCGATATGGAACACATGCCCAAGAAATTATTCTTTTTAGTATATAATTATGTACGAAATAAAACTGCGAGAATGCTTTAACAGAGTAATAAATGAAAGCTGGTTAAACGTTGTCAATCCGTGGGAAAAAAGGCACGCGAATGAAAGCTGGAAAAACGAATCTCGTGTCATGATCGATCCTTCGAAATGGAATTTTGTCCGTATTATCGAAATGTTAATTAATTAATTAATTGCAAGAGTGATCAGACACCTGTAGAATCAACTGCGGTCGAATGATAATTTGCTCATTGCTTCAATGAATTGGAGAACGATCATAATACCTGTTACGTTTGATTGAGTTGCTAGTAAATACAGTCAAACGCGTACATTTATGTGCACTCTGTTTTACAATGGTACGTTTACAATGGATTATTCGATAATCCTTTGAATTATTAGTTTGTTGTATTTCTGCGAAAAACATAGACAGTGCTATAACAGTATTTGGTTTACCCAATGTTAAATGTATAGTTCGATTGCAGTTTCTATGTTAAGGGTAAAGTTAGAAAATAACAATTCAGTAACTCGGGAAACATCGAGTAATATTAAAGGAACGAAGTGATACAAATGTTGCTGTTATTATTTGTTTGTCAGTCACATCATAAAATATTGAATTCTAGACAAAATTACTCAAATTTCATCATCTAAATTTTGATTAATCTCTTTATAAATTACCTTCAGATTTCTAAATTACATTACAGTTTCTCTTTCAGTAAATCTTATTCAAGCTTCATTTTAAAACGAGAAAATAAGTTTTCTTTCATAATTCGAATTTCACAAAGTAAAGCAGAATCAAATCAAATAAAAGTAAAATAAGGAGATTTCTTAATTCTTAAACTTCTTGAGCCGAGTTTGAGATTAAATGAGAATTTCTGCTTTCAATCCCCAAGGGACAAGGATATTATTAAAAGAAGAGTCGACTTGGTTGATCGGTTTTCCAATTCTAAGGGGGATAAGTTAATATTCGCAGAATTTATCAGCGTAATATCAAATACGGGACGCAATACCTGCAGGGACCGGGGAACGTAATCCTAAATTCCACGATAAAGTCCAAAAAGCGTAATTCAAAACCTAACTTGATATTACCTATCGGGATTTTATGCTAGCAAGGCTCGATATGGGAACCGGTTATATAACGGGGGATTATCGAATGGCTTTGGCTAGTCATCGGTATATATACTGGTACATAACTGAACACTGCAAAGATATGGTGAAATCATTTCAACGACTCTGAATATTGCGATGGAAATTGTACGAATAATAAAATGTACGTTAAATATTCGCTACTGGAATACACTTGTTCGTTAGAAATAATATTATCGACGGATTCGACAGCAATTGGACGTACAAAATCAAATAATGAATCACCGGGATCCAGAAGTCCGAAATCCGTTTCAAGTAGGCATTAGTGAGAATCTCGTCGAAAATAGGATTTAGGTCGTGAATGACCCACGTCAGATCTAACGGCGAGAACAAATAACAGTGATTCAATCGCATTGAGCTCGAGTCAAGCGAGGTTTACCGTGGTGGTAAATGGCTGATGGATAATACTACTTAGGCCGTCATCATACATCAGGAGGACGTTCAGAAGTGGAAGGTGCTGGGTAAAAGGTTTGGGATCAAGAATTCAAACATTGGTCACTTTTAGTCTTGATAAAAAGGACTCTTCGAGGTTGGGTTACATTTCTGAAACGATTCGACAAATTTTTCACCTGACTCATTTTCAATATATGACAATGTTAACACTAAGCACATAATTAAACGTTAGTGATAATTTTCTCGTAACTGACATACTCTAATCGCATTTAATTAAATTCTGCATACATCGTTATATTAATTTAAGTGATTAAATGTGAGTAACGAACATCCATTTTGACCGAAATTTTTCCTCTGTATGAAGACACAAACCAGAACGAACCATTAAAATGAAAGAAACGGCGTAAAAGCTTGTTCGTGGTCTCTAAAAGCTCATTGACCTCGAGAAGCATTAAACAGAAAATCTTTCCAACGGATTTTAAAATAGAGATTTTTAACTTTTCATTATTCTTTGTAGCGAACAAGACGATCATGGATCAAAACGTACATCTGTGAAAATTTTGAATTGAATGGAAGATACGTATTATAAAGAGGCTTTAGATCACAGACAATTTTAAACCTTCCTCCAGTTTAACATATTTCACAAGATTTATGCGGCACCGATTTTGAATTATTTTAAGATATCAGTATCGTCCTATATTAAATATGTAGTTACTAATTTTGCAATGTTTTTGTTACGACAATATTGAAAATATTTTACGCGAACAAAATATTAAAGCCCTTTTTGGAAAATCTTTTATTTGCAACAAAAACCGGTTTAATAAAAATAAAGCCTCCAGCATCCGAAAATCAATTATCCAAATATTCTAATATTCAATCATCTCGCCTTCTAATCGACTTATTCTTTAACAAAGAGTTTCTGTTTTCATTTTCAGGACGACTTTCGCCATAGTGTGCTCGTGTCCTTGTAATGGAGTATAACGATAAATAGAGGGACCAATCCCGCAAAAGGATGATGAATAACGAAGGATCTAAACTTGGTATTTTGCATCGACCCCGTTAGCAACGGGGGAAAGCATGCCAATAAATTTTTATTGCTACTTTACGATGATAACGTCGCGCGGATACCAGCGAACCGATCCGTTTTCGTATAATGACACCATAAATCACATTGCGCGATAACTATATCGTATTATCGCAAACGCTTCGGTGTAACTGGGAATCTTTCGTTGATAAATTTTTCTCTAAAACACAGAATTCGTAAAAGAGATAATCCTCGATATAGAATATAGAAACATTATTGAGTTTGCCAGAATAATCACTTTACGAATAACGGAAATGTAGAAATTATAACACATTTCTCAACTCGACTTCGATATTATTACCCTCTGTCTAAAACGCGTTTTCAAGCATTTTCACTTTACCGGACCATTTGAATTCTGCCATGACCACGCTACGAAGACCCATCGTCGAAGTCTATAGACATCCGCACAGTCGATGTCAAAGCACGTTCTGACAACAGCCAACAACTACGTCTCAGGACACCTGCAGATACGATAACGCTCCTCTCTTCTCGGAAACTGTTTTCGAACACGGGTCGTGCTGCACACTGAACCTCGCGAGAGAATAATGACTGGCATTCATGTCTTGTATCGAGGGCGATTGTGACCCAATAAACGCGATTTAAGCCGAGTCTTTTCTGTTCCTCTTCTATCACGTGAGTGATACGGTAACACGGATAAGGGATTTTGTACACTGCATACGATGTTGCTCAAAAGTTTCGAACACTTTTCGATTTTTAAGTAAATAAATCTGTTTTATAAACTTATGCAATGCTTCATAAATTTACTAAAAAGTACTTTCTCGCCTATCGAATAGAAATTCCTTTTGTACTAAATGCTATGAAATCCTTAATATGCATAATCATAAAGAACTCATTTTCTTTTGCTTTTAAGGTGTAAAATGTTTACGTTTTAATCAATGACAAATTGTGATCGAACCTTTCAGATTTTTATTCATTTTTTCGCGGTTTATGCATTTCTTAAATATTGCAATTGAAATGATTTTCTATGGCCTTGTAATTCATTTTCATGTGGTTGTGTTTTCGATTTAGAAGAAACAGAAAAATATAAACTATACAAGATTAATCATTTTGTTATTATCTTCGTATGATAGCTTTGAGATAGTACTTAGAGTAATAGAAAACTAATAATATAATATGTACATTAAAGGGTGTTCTAAAATGTCTATTCTACAGCGTTGTACCTATATTGAAAATTTATGTTTTATCTCTATTGATAGTCACAGGAATATTGATTTCACAACCCTCTGACGCGATGGGCCACTACCCACATATCGAACAACAGTAGTTTAGGAGACAATCTTCTGAGCAAAATTGTTTTGAAAAGTAACCCTCTCTTCCAGTGTCTCGTAAACTATACCTTGCCACGAACTCCATCGATAAAGGGAAACTTTTTATGGGTCCTTTACGATAGAATTAAATTCTAATTTTTCCAATATAATTCCAAAACGTATCCGTGTCAACGTAAATAACTGTATTAAAAATATACGTTGTATATTTTCTATTCTCTCACTAAAAAAATTCCAAAATGGTTCCGAGAAACGAGAAATATCTATTTGATACAAGAATCAAATATTACGCGAAGCAGTTTTCTTGTTGTATTATACAGTAAACTATCAGTATAACGTGAATTCCTACAATATGCTGAAGATATTGCGACGATCTTTTTACGAAACGCGATTTTCGTACATCGCGAAAGTATTAACAACGTTACACGAAAGTCTATGAAATAATATATTTTCTTTTCCTCTGAGAGCTCGCGAGTTACACCAACACGTTCACGAACCACGACGAATTCGCGAACCGTTTGAGAATCGCTGATCAGTTCTACCCCATCTACGATTATGGTTTCAACGTTCATTTTCTACCGCATCGCGGCGTAATTAGCAGCTACGGATTACAGCTCCGGCTGAAGTATTTTCCATGGCTGCTCTTGAAGGGAAAGTCATAGGTAACGCTTGACAGGCCAAAGAGATACCTGTTAAATTCAAATGTGAAACTTGTAATTAACGGGTGGAATTAGTCGAAGTTCGGAATGTTCAAACTTCGTTAGATCGAGTTGGTTACACGTTGGGAAAACAGGCTTCCTCGTTTCTCTGTGAATTACATAGCCCGATGCAATGGGAATAAACACCAGTCTTCGCGCACACAGATCCTTTAGCTCTAGGCGAGCAAGCGTATTTATGGTATCTTCCAAAAGGCGAACATGAAACGAATTGTGCAGCGAGCAAGTTAACCAACATCTTCGTTTGGTAATCATCCGTTGCACCGCGCGGAAATAACAAGCGGTATATAGTAACTCCTGCTTTCAACTGAGAAAGGTGGGATAGAAAATTCACTTGAAAGCGGGCTAGGTAGCGATTTTAATCTTGTATCGAAGCGATAACTTCACTTGTTAGTGATTATTTTTCTATAGCTGAAACCAATAAAAATCACTTACCCAGCTGAATAGAAATTCTATGCCTTTTGTGCTAGATGCTATGAAATTATTTTTCCTGGTAGTCACCGGATTAAAGGATTATTTAGTAACATTTAAGATAAACAGTTAGAATGGTGATTCTTTTGCTTCTGTTGCGAACGTTATTTATGAATCAATCCAACATAAAAATTCAGATGCTGATACATTATTTCTTGTTACGAGGAATCTATCTTTTCTAAATTCGGATACAGACCAATGGTATACATTTTATAGTATTTAAGAGACTCAGAATTAAGGAATATCAGACTTCTTGCGATTCGGTTTTTCAGCAGCATTTATTGCGCATCGCAGTGAAGCTGCAGGAAGAATCGTTCTGGAAAGCGTTGCAAACGGCTCGTTAAAGCTGCGGCAAGCAGTCGAGCACTGTAATTTCATTTATACGAAAAGGATTCGCCCAGCTCCTTAACAGGTCCCAAAATAAAGGAGAGTCTTAATTGTAATGTAATTGTACATGGGCGTGGTAATGGAACGACCATTAAAAGAACAGTGAGAACACGGAAACGGCCGTTTCCATTTTTCGCTAGAGGACTGTCCAAGAGAGAGAGGCGAAAACTATTCAGAGAAGAATGCGGGAATGCAATGATTTAAAATTTATTAAAGTCTAAAACAAATAAGAGGTACGGTACCACCAGTGTCAGATTTAAAATCATGAATCGCTCCAAACAAAACTCTGAAAAACAAGTTATGCTTGTATGTTTTGTATATTTAATATGTTTTTGCAATATGACATTGTTCAAACTATAACAATCACCATTAATTGGCTCCTGCGATATCGACTGACAATTAACGCGACTCTCGTGTTAGATTACAATTTATTAGACGCAAACTGTCGTTCAATTTCCACAACTGAATTAGTCACACAATATTAGTTTGACGCGAGATCTGCGATCATGTGTACCATAGTGACAGTGCGCAAATGGGATGTACATGTCGTGAAATTATTGGAATTGCGAATAATCCCAGAAACACGACCTACTAATATTATCGGTTACACTCACGTAGTACTGAAATGGACATTTCAACGCAGCAATATATATTTAATATTATAAGAACAGTGAATCTGTCATGCGTTTCGGTTCGTGTACGTAGATATGCATTAGAATTATCGATATGTTGTTTGTGAATAGTTTGAACACATAATAATAAAATAATACTCACGATATTGCATTTGCTATTTAGAATGACGAATGTTAAATATCATGTCAACGATTGGAACAATTAATTTATTTATTTTTAGAAACATAAACGAAAGCATGCCTTATTATTACTGATATTTCATATAATTTTGCATTTGTGTATGTACTTGCTATAAATAGGTAAATATCTTTTCACTTTATTTTTTAAATACAATGCACCTGTGTCAAATATGTAACAAAGCGATTAATAGCAAACAATCCTTAACTAAATATGTTCATCCATTGCAGTCAATATTAGCAACGGTTTCAGATAATACATCTCGAAAAGCGCACCGCCGTCGACGCGAACGGATTTATTACGTAACCTAATATTTCCATTCGCAACAACTGCAGATCTTCGCCGAAAGCTGTCGATAGATTCGTTGCGCGATGAATAATTCCCCGAAAAAGGAGGACTAATGGTAAACATTACGGAGAACCGGGCGCGCAATTTCTCCGCCAGTTTTTGCATTTTTTATCTTTTTTTTTTTCAATTCTAGGCTGATGCAGAATTTTAAAATAATCCAACCCAATCGCGCCCCCATCGACGTATCTCCCAATAAAGTTAAGCCAGGCGCGGCACAGAATTTATTTCACAGCGATTCCATACGCGGCAATTTCCGCCCACCCGTGTCCCTTCGCGAGTTCAACGCTACATCTCCCCGTTCGTGCGCCATTTCGTGACAGCTGTTTCGACATTCGTGATCGCGGGGGCGGCAAAACTGCAAAGCCTATCGTTGTTAATACGCTTTGTTTATGATATCGCCGCGGGAGACTTAGACCGTCGTCCATAACTCTGTCGTATTTTTTCTTTTTTGTTTATCGTTGATTTCGCGTAAACAAACAAAAAAAAAAAAACTGAAGGAAAAAGAACGAAACCGTTGGACCGTCAAAGGGAAGCACAGGCAACATCGCGAATCGATTTTTTGATTTCATTCGATCGGATTACACGACTCCGCTGGTGGACCTTCTATCTGGTTTATTCAGAAAGCGAGGCGTAATCAGTTTTCGCTCCGGCAGTCACTGATTTGCGAACAATGGAGAAATGATACGCGGTTATTTACATTCATTAGTCTCTCCGTGAGTTCATCTCTTTCAGCCATGGCCAACCTCGTTCTTCGTAATCGGTGGAAACGCGGTTCTTTTCCATTAATGGATTTTTATGCGCCAGCCGTGTGCGCGTGTTCAGCTGAGCAAATAGGAAAACTAGATCTTCTGGGGTGCTTGATTAGAATTGTTTAACGGAGAGGGAAGTAATTTTAATTTATATTTATTCGGATTTCGGAATTATTGCGAATTCTGATGAGGTTACAAAAATTAACACTGTGACAAATATGTAACTCCTGATTGCCTCGAAACGAAATTTAAGCCTTGTAGAAATTTTTACTAGTATCAATCCGACAATGTAATATAATTAATAGATCTCTCTTGTTTGCTTTAATTTTCTTCGTTTCTTGGATACATTTTGTAAATATTAGGTGGACTGGAAAGTAATGTCGTTTTTGCAATTTTAAATACTTGTTTAACGATCATTAGCTCATTCATTTACCGATTTGGCTTTCAAAATTTGCGCACTAATAAGTATCCGCAGTTCACTCAAAACGTTGTTGATAACGAGAGTGATTACATAATTCATTAAAAATAGAAATTTATTAATAATATGTTTGAATTTAATATAAAAGAAACGACATTACTTTCCAGTCTACCTAATATATAATACTATCACTGAAATCACTGAGTACTCCTACTTTTCCAACGTCGATAAAAATGTACACCAACATTCACGTTCGAGGAGCACCCAAGCAACGTATGAAAGACTAAAATCTTTGTGAACAGTATAGACAACCATTACTACACACTAACTTCTAGAAGTCCATTACTTCAAGAAGGTTAAGTACCCAAAAATGAGGTACGTCGGAACTCGTTGGAGTCTTAAACTGTACCAACAAAACTTCCAAGGTGAAGTTTGGACGTAAAGTTCATTACTCTTTCCAATAGTCTTCTCAGGACAAAGCGTCGAAGCGGGAGGCCTGAAATGCCAATCACAGTAACACTGACGCGGCGGTTTCCCAAACACGAACGTTTACCCTACCACGGAAGGCCATCAGGTAAACCAAAGAACCACGATGTTGATCGTCGTTTCCTGGAAACCCCGACGATAAAATTTCGGCGAAATCATTAATCGTGGCTCGCAGATGCGCCTAGCAGTGGATTTACGACGCGATAATTTTTATTGAGAAGCCAGAAGAGTTCCGAGAATTCCGAGTCCCTGGTGGAATTTGGAATTACTTTCTTGTATACAAACACCGGAGAAGTCACGTCCGCAACATAAATCCAGACCTTCAGAAATCCTAAACACTTAGAGACGGCGAAGCTCGTTCCGTTCCGTTATTTATTAAACTGTGTAACCATCTACAATAGTTATTGCACTAAAAGTTCTTCTTAACACTTTACTGACTGATGATAGTCATCGAACATGTAATATCTACAATTCAACAATATTTCTGAGTAACCTTTATTGTGTATACAAATATAAACGTAAGCTTTCGAATGAATGCAACAAAAGTAAATTTTTAATTAAAGAAAAATTGCAGAAGCTGTATAGCTGTTGCCACTATGAACGTACGTTATCGCTTTGATTTCTGTAATTATTGGTAGTATAAAAGCTTTTTTCAATTTTAATTAAGAATAAATGGCTTCCTATCAGTTTTCATAAAATACTTTCGAAGGCACGCAGTGGACACAAAATTAAATCTATTTCTATCGATGAGTTGCTCCAGCCAGAAGATATCACGTTCCGAAATTTTATTAGCAATTGTTTCGTAGAATATAAATTCAATTTAAAACGAAACCAGAGCCTATTGGAAGCACTTGTTTAATTGACTTTTACAACGGTTAAATTCTCGTCATAAAACAGACTGTCCTCCAAATTTCGATTTTTCCATCTCAGATATACCCAGTGTTCACAAATCTGTCAAGTGACCTGTATTTTTTTTTCTTGCAGATCCACTTTTGCTTAGTAGCTCAATAAAACGTACCGAAAGTTTCGAAACAATTCACCACGCAGTTTCTTTATAAACATTTCCGGCGTATACCCTCCCGTAAAAGTGCTTTCACAGTAGTCTCTCTTAATACGCCAAAATTTATCAGTCCAGTAGTATTTGGAATTACGGAATCCAGGCCCGTCTTTCTGATTGATCCTCTAATTGTTAATTTCATGCTTGAGGTCGAGAATCGGTAATCCTTGACGTGCATGTGTGGAATAGAATCCTGCATGGCTCTTATCTGGGAATAATGCAACACAAAGTGCTCTGTCCCACCGACGCCAATTCTGAGATTGTTTCCGTAAGCACGTCTACTGGGCATCCATTCGCATTCACGATCAGATGTGCATGCACATGAATGGCATGCAAGTTTCCGTATATGATTACCCTGCGTATCGACGGCAGGCAGTACCAGCTTGTGATATTTCTGCAAAATTTCCAGCTCGATTACGCGGAATTATTGTTGAAATTAACGTGTTCGATGAAGTGGTAATGCGCGCGTAACGTCGTAATGAACATCAGCCATCGGAACACACCCAGCCAGATAGCGCTCACAAATTTCAACCGTTATTTGATTAAGTGTTATCGTTGTGCGCAGTTATTGACTTAATCGGAGAACGAAGATGGGGAAATGTAACGGCTGAAAAATTTCATTCGCTGAAACATCGGGTGATTGATAATGGTTCCGGTTCGAGTCTGGCTGGTTGTGATTTGAAAAAGGAAGCAGGAATGGAGAGCAAGATATTAATTTTAAGTTTGTGAATTTTATGATATAAGGGATGGACCGTCTAACTTGACTGGCTTAAATACATATATTAGGATAAGTAGGAATTATGGTTAGACATTTTTCAGAACAAGAAATAGGTGGCAGTGAGATTTTCCTTAAGTGAGGTAAGTAGAAATGGCAAGTAATGGTCAGACACATCGAATGCAAACGCTTCCAATAAGAAAACTTACTTTTTTGCCTATGAAGCTAATTTTAACATCATCTCAATCAACTTATAATCAATTGAATCTATGTGCTGTGAATGTTTGAAAACAGAATTTCTCAAAATGAAAAACCGTACAAGACAATTTCGTTCACTACTTTCCATTTATTCTCACGCAAATGATCATTCACTTCTCGGTTAATATTACCATTCTCGCCCAACCCGTGCAACAGACATTTAATACAAATATTGCACGTTCGATTTGTATTTGTCCGTTTACCAGACTGTCGCATCCATTGCGGTCAGGCAAAATCAAACGGCGGTCTAACCTAAATAGTTTATGGCATAACGAAATTATCGCGAATAATTCCTACTGAATTGACGCGTAATAAAATTGTGTGCGGTGTTGCGGAGGTAACAGACCGTGCCTCACCCCGTTTATATAGATTGATTAATTTTTATTCTGTGCTATTTTCACATAAATGACAGTGAACAGTAGGAATGAATAATACACAAGAAGAAATCTCAGCCCTCAAGCATTTTTTGTTTGTACAACAATTTTTTTTGTTTGTATCTGGTTACGAGATGGGTTAAGCAGGAATTCCTCTCGTTGATGGAATTATACGAAACCGCGTAGCTTTTGCCCCAGAACTTACCCTAGAACAGAATTTTTTAAATAATCTTATTTTAGCAAGCAAAACTAAACAGAGATATTTCTATGTTGACTGCGTTATGCTCACACGTACAGACATCATCTAAAAAATTATTACCTCGGCCGACTAAATGTCTGAGCACGGACCTTGCCGCACGTACATGCAATTAATATGCACCAGGTGATACGGGGATTCTGCTCGATATGCGGGACATCAACACCTGTACGATAGTATGATTGTCGGGCTACCAGCTCAATCTAGCCAGTTCCCTCTCTCCCATTCTTACGCTTCGCCCCTGGCCACCTCTTCCTTTAACACCAGTCGAACCAGCGCGACTAATCCCCGAAGGATATCCGCCCCTCATCAGTATTCAGCGCCATTAAACTGCTTTTTGACAGGGCCTCTATGACCTCCGAAATTCTATTTCGTAACTCGATTAAGGAATCGCCACTCCGTAAAACGCGTTCTGCTGATGTGGTCGGAGTATGCTCAATGTCAGCGGAAACTCGATGTTTGATTTCGGCCGATCGACATCTGCAACTTCCTCCATTGTACACAGCGTGGCTTCGGACAATCAAAGGGTAACATTTGTTGCCAACGTAACCTGTACGAATGCGTCACAGGAAAATAGTTTTCAAGATGTCGGGAACAATTGTTGTACGTATGATTTTTGGTTTCTGGGCCAGGATTGGCATTTTTATTACTTGCATTTCAAATTTCAAATAAATTTGATCCTTTCCGTTCGGATGTTTCATTTGGGAACATCGTAAGTTTATCAAGCTTTATTAGTTTCATAAAATCGGACTTTATTCAACTCATATAGTAGATGGATTCCTCCGAAAATCAATAATTCAACCATTACTGATTGTATTTAAATTTCTAAAATCTTCACCTTTCAACTGGTCTTCTAAATTTTTTAATGCCCAATTAAAAATCATTTGAAGCCAACTCGATAATTACTTTAGTTACATGCTTCTGAATTTGTGAAAGGTTCGCAAGTCAGTTTAAGAGTCGGAATACGATGTCGAACGACGTGGTTAAACTTTCCTCGTCGCCTATCTTCGCCCTTTCTTCTCCTCCCGTGTACTGCGAAATCTCTCCAGGTCCGCTCACCAAAAAACTTTTGCAAAACATCCGCGCACGATAAATCATGTTAGCTCCTTCCCTCCTAACAATGGCCCTCGCTGACTCGGCTTTACTGCCTCTCAATTCCTTCGATGCTCCTTTTATATATGGACAACGAAGAAACAACTTCCCTTCTTCCCTTCTCTTGCACGCAGAAACTCGCACACTAAAACGATATCCGTGTTTGCGTGGGCACAATGAAAAATTTCCCTTCGCAGTGGAGAAATGCTGATGCATTGTCTCGAGTTAACTGATTGTCAGATACGCGATGCATTATTAAAATGGTGGATATCCCTTGAAATGTTAATTCTGTACTCGGGGAATGTTTTCGACTCTGGAAACACGGTGTATTGAAAAATTGTAGAATGTGTCGAAATTTAAAAGCTTGTTTATACAACGACTTGATTTCTTTCCATGACAAATACTTTTACATTTTCCGCATATAAACGGAAATCATTTTCACTGAATACGTGGATATGGTTTGAAGATGAAATAAAGGACGACGAATTGATTCGATTAAAATCGAGTTCACGCCAGTAGAAATGCAATGAAATTTAATGATTCGGCATAATTAATATTCGATACAACACGAACCGTGAAACTGACGATGAATCTAGGAAAAGAAAATGGTTCGGTAACTAAACAGTCGGAACTTGATCTAATTCCACTATTTCGTTGCTCTAATGCACTTAAATGCTCTATTGGGCCGAATATTCCGTGCAGTATGGCGACTGTCAAACCGGGTCATTTATTCCGCAGACCACGATGGCTCATTCCGTCCCATCCCATGGTTCAGTTACTCGCGATCAATTCCAAAACCTCTGCTATCGTGTACGTATACCGCGTTCTGACGGCGTAATGACGATTTGCAGCGGAGGTTCGTGCACGACCATAAACTGAAAATTTCAACTGGCAATAAAACAGTAATATAATAACCAATTTTACCACGCACTATACACAGTTTTATAATGGAAGAAAATACGGTTCATGTATTATAGTTCAGTCGGTTGGAAGAAGAGAATGGAGATTTATTGGTATATATATGAGAAGTAGATATATGAGTAAACAAGGAAATTGTGTCTATGGATAGAAACAACATGTATTACTATGGTAAAACAAAAAATAGATATCAGCAGTTCACTTTGACATTTACTTGCATTTAGGGCAGTAAACTCTTGGACTAACATTCTTCTCACCAACACTATAGGACAACTATTTAACAACTAGGACCCTATTTATGTCCCCAAATAACATCTTTTAAATGCCACGATGACAAATTATAAAGTATTCAATACAATTAATCTTCCGCGATCCTATGTCGAGTGAATGTCGACAGAAACGCGCTGAAATCAGAAGATCTGACACAGTAATGTATTTCTGTTCTGCCTCCATTGAATTGATCAAACTGGACACATGGAAATTTAAACGTGCGGAGCGAAGAAAAATATTAGTCAAATGTTTAAACGACACGAAACGACGCCATTATTAGTGGCGCAAGTTGAACGTTCCCGTAATCACGATGGACACGAGGATCGAGCAATTCGAGGCATTTTGAACCAAAACCGATCACGATCGAGCCGACAGGGTTTTATCTTCGCGAAGTTGGATTGTCAAAACGAGTTCGTACTGCTGACTGAACTTTCCACCGCGCCGGAATTGCCACGCAACCACGGAACGTTGTCACAGCAATTTCGAACGGTCGCCAGTAATGCTGATGCCCATTGGGTTCGGTTACGGCGTACGATACCGCTTCACAAATTGGTCAACCAATGGGCTAGGTGCTTTGTCCGGTTTGGAATTAGTGAAAAAACTCGTACGTGAGTTACCGGCATCGACGTAAACTCATGAAGATCCTTCAACGTCGAAATATCGGAAATTCGAAAAAAAGCGGTGCGATTGAAATGGAGCTATTCGCGTTCAAAAATAGCTTTAAGCCTGTGACGATTGTTATCGAGCTGAAATTTAGGGGTGAGTTGAAGTTCCTCTCTAAATGAAATTTTATTAGGTTCGAATCGATCGAATTTTTGTAGTATTTACTCAATTTTCTATTCAGTACACGAATCAAAATATCCCATTGACGATTTAAACACTATCATTAATTTTTACGAGAAATAAGAGGAGGTCATAAGGAACATGCAAATAAAATTCCTCAAACGTTAGTTTTTCATGCAAGAACTATCATTTTGAAATAAATACCAGCAGAGTCTAAAGCAGCATTAAAGGAACTTCATTAAAATGAGACTCTCGTGAAACCAGTGTACCGATCGCTGCATGCTGGTACTTTAAAGTTCGCAAAGTTGTCGGAAGTTTTCTTAATTACTTATACTTCTCTAGGAATCTGAGAACCGTAGGATCATTTCCACGAAATACGATATTCTTCATATTTTTCTTCAGACTTCTCAAGTCAATACGTTTATTCAGATATACATTTCTAGATACATTTAGATTTCTAGATTTGTTCGGAAATAATTCAAATTGCTGAATAGAACATCAACATTTTGCAAAAGAATTACGTGACACTAAGGATGTACCGATTCAAAGAAATATCTTTTTACAATTAATAGTAAGATATTGAACGATTCATAAACTGAAAAATTATGATACAATAATATGAGCCAGTGATTAAAATAAGTAGACGCGACAAATATCGTTCATTGTTATTTATGTAACAGATTTTAAATAAATATTACATACTTAAAAGAAACCTAACGTACGCTTAGAGTGATTGTTGAATTTCATAATAAACGAGAATGTATTTGACAATGCCACTAGTTCTCCTTGACAAGGGTGACCCTTCGAACTGGATTTCGTTTAGTTAGTCGACACGCCACGAGCTTACCCAGATCTAAACAGTTCTCTAACACCGACTAGAGATCTTAACACAGAAGAAACTTGTAGTTAGTTAGAACGTCTGTCTACCAACGAATTACACTTTACTCGAAGTGATTATAAATTATAGGGAAGCCCCGATACCGAATAATTTAATTTGTGGTTTGAATAAATAATTTCACGCCTGGCTGTCCTTGGCTCCGCGCAGCAGAGCGCAAATGGTTGACAATTAATAAAAGATCTGACAGAATCGGGTGAGCTAAGAGGCGTCTCTGCATTCGTTTGTCTGTTCGTCTGCCCCAGCTTGTCCTTTTCCTCATTCTCTATTCATTTCTCCTACTTTCTTCGTTCTTATTTCACCCCTGCCTCTCGCGTTGTTTACGTTGCAAGAACTCGCTAGTACAGCGCAGCAGTGTTTCTACGATCGTGACGTAAATAAATAATTGCGATACAAAGCGCGACCCAGGCTCGGACGGGCGCGCGGCTGTTCTTGGCCCGTGTCGCACGGCTGTTCTTGGCCCGTGTCGCACGGCTTCGAATTTCGTGCTGCGCTTCTGAATACTTCACGACACAGCTGGTAACACCCTCACGCGAAACCTTACGGCCAGCGGCTTACTAAAACCGTGTATAAGTCCTCGTAAGATGGACGTGAGAATTTGCATCGGTTAACATCACTAAGAACACACTTTTTGCAATGACAGATAACCCATCGCAAACGCTGCGAGCATTCGCAGCAGGATAGGGACACAGAAACAATTATTATCTCACTGTTATGATATTTTACAAAATAAATAGGTTCATTGCCTAAAAGATGTGCAGAAGTGATGAAAAATAATGGACCGGGGATAAAATATCTATACAAACAAAAATTTTTCACTAAAAATTCTTCTTTACTTTAAGCAACCTTCCTCTAATTAGTGGGTTCCCCACGATTAGTAATATTCATTGGTGAAAGTCGTAAACAATTAGGATAATTAATTTCATAGAATTGTAAGGTCGATTGAAACAATTATGAGGGTTAACAAAGCTCCCAACTATGGACAGAATAGAATGGAGATATAGGTAAATGTCTGAAAATAAAATTTTAAATAGAAACAAAGAATTGCTTCAGGACTGGCAGATCCAAAGCAATTTGATTGTGTCAGTGGTTGCTCCTACAATTAGCGAAGAAATCAGGACAACGGTTCTTGAACTTGTTAAACTCCTTCCTTTCCGTGATTGCTGGTTGCAATTCTTTCAGTGAATATTACAATATCATTCGTGCTTCCTTCCTTCCTTTGAATAGCGTTTCTTACGTCGATGTCGACGCTTCCAATCGATATACTTAATGTCTGGGTTTCCAAGAAAAATCAGATCATAAAAATGTAAGTATCCATTAAGAAGAAGGCATTGTGAATTTAAATAAGGAAGCGATCGCGAGGATAATATTAGAGAACGGAGAATATATCGAGGCCATTGAATTACTCGACGTTCATTACCAATTAATGGTTAAAGATGGCTGGCCACTTTGACTGTGATTGAATTTAATATTCCGGCTACTTTGGCGCGAAACCGACAGCGCTATAAGTCTTCCTTAGCACCAGTGGTATTGAAAGGTGACACTAAATTAGAAAAAACGCTAAGGATGGAGTGAAGTGTGATCGGAGAAACGTGTACCTGAGAGATTAAGAGTGACAGCTGAAGCAGGTGCCGAATCTGAATTGACACGTCGAGTGATGTGATTAAGATTGAAGCAAAATACGACTGTTTATCGAGGGATAAAATTATATCGCATTCGTTTACTAATTATTAGGTTCCACGCGATAATCACCATTCATTGGCGAATGTCTAAAACGATTAGAATAATTAATTTTACAAAAATGTAAGATCGATTGAAACAATTCTGAGACTTGACAAAGCTTCTAAATATGGATAGAATAGAATATGCTATATTTTGGTTTACTTTGTTTTCACCTTGGAGCAGATCATCGAAAATGCAAGAGGAGCATTAACTTTGCAATGCTCATAAGCTTGCCACTGTACTCCCGATCGTTTCTTGTCTGCAACCCGTGTCAGCATTCGCTGCATAATAGATGATTAATAAACGAGTTCTGACGTGCCATAGAACGAGCGTGAAATTTATCCGGACGTGGTTTTTGCCCATGACGTGCAAGAATGGTGCTTCACCCAACGCGATATTTTAACGATCATCTCTCAGCACATAGAAAAAAGTGTCTTCTTCAGTTACCAAAGTTGCATCATTTTTTAAAAGTGATTTTTTAGAATTATGTGGAGCGAATATAACCTTAGCTAATATAAGAAATTATAAAATGATTTAAGTAAAAAAGAAGCATGAATTCCTTTTGAAGATTTCAAAAAATCGATGATCCATATATTTTTGATTTTTACAAAAATATTTCATGTTACAGTTCAACTGTTTACAATTATTTATTCAAATAAAAGAGG
The DNA here is from genome assembly GCF_026283585.1 of Hylaeus volcanicus. Taxonomy (NCBI): domain Eukaryota; kingdom Metazoa; phylum Arthropoda; class Insecta; order Hymenoptera; family Colletidae; genus Hylaeus; species Hylaeus volcanicus. The sequence goes on from NC_071980.1 coordinate 23,443,859, forward strand.
GAAAAATATATTTCAATTTCGAGTAGTAATTTTATTCGCACCACCCGCGCTTCGGTTCCAGCACGATCCTTTAACAAACACGATCGTCCGCGAACGCAAAATTCTTGCACGCCAACCACACTCGGGATGTGGAAGTAAGGAACACTAGAAACGAGAATAGGGAGAGGGTGACGAGGATTGGGCGAGGATTATACGAAAATGAGAAACCTCAAATGGACTGGGCGAGCACCAAGAATAACACGGAAAGTCCTGGGAATTTTGAGAATTTCTCCAGGCAAGGATCGAGCAGTGTAGTAGGAGGTTCATCGAGCTCTAATAAAGGCGAAGTACGAAAAGTGGCGTGAAACATTCCTTTATCGTTAACGAACGTTCGAAATAGTTGGCACACTCGATCGTTGTAATGAGGTTCTAACGAGGGCGTGATCGGTTATGGCCGAGGCGGAAAGTTATCATAATTGCCAGTGCGTGTGTCTGAGCGGAGTTTAATGAAAAGCAATATTCGCGAAAATTTAATAGACTCTGTGTCTAAAGGCGAAAGGATAGAGGGAAGGAACGGAATTGTGCGAGAGGACGGGGATACGCTATTTCTGTCTAAGAAGCGAAGCAAGAGAAATATTAACGAAGGGCTGCTACTTGAAAGGATTCGCGTGGATGGTTATCAGTTTATGAGCGCCGTTCGTAATTAATAGAAAGCCCCTGAGATCGCTAAGAAGGTCGGGAGGGGTTAAATCTGATGTTTATGTATAAAAATTCGGCTGCGCAACTCGAGTTCCAATCGAGCCACAAATATGTAAATACACAGTCATACACGTATGTCGTGCATGGGTTGTTGAAGTTCGTCAAACCGCGTGATCGATACCGACGTAAATAAATACGAAGTCAGCTTGCACAAAATATTATGTAATTTTGAACGTTGCTTGTGAACGTTTAATTACGGAAACCGTAAAATCTGAGAGGGGGCACGTTTATAAAAGTTGAGATATTCGATAAAATTGTTTGCATAGAATAAATGTCGGCGAAGGAAAAAATCCATTCTAGAGAAATGTGCAAGCTGGCGTGTATCGTAATTTAGTGACTGTGTAATAATTTGATTATATTACATTTGTTTCTGAGAAAATGGATTTTAAAATCCTTTTGTAGACGTATGCGATTCAACGTGACTCGACTAAGATGTCTGACTATAATTAGGTATTTCTACTTGTCTTGACGTTCCGTCATCGACGCTTACAAACATCGAGTAATGAACAGACAAGCAAAACAAATTCTGGAAATCAATTTCCTCGGAAATAAAGTCTCCACGACAGTCTCGTTTTCCTAGAGATAGGAACAAAATAGCTGACTAACAACAATTTTCAAGAATGTAGTTCGTGAAAGGGTGACGTCTCAAGAAATCTTGTTATCAACGCACGTCTCCATGCAGCCCTTCATAACGTCACTCTCCAATTATTTGTGAGCCGCCCCGAGGGCTGGGGTTATTCGACCCTCCCCACGAGGCTGATTAACTGCTTCATTTTTAGCGAAGGTCACTCTCATAAAGGGGCTCTGTGTACACCTTTTTACCAGGGAAAAAAGTCAAACACAGAGAAGCGCGCTTATTATGCAGTGAGATAAAGTTCTGTGAAAATAGAATAAAAAGTGAAAGGCACGTCCATTCCTTGTCCTTTTATATTAACCCGGAGTGCTCTCTCTCTCTCTCTCTCTCTCTCTCTCTCTCTCTCTCTCTCTCTCTCTCTCTCTCTCTCTCTCTCTCTCTCTCTCTCTCTCCCCCCCCCCCCCCCCGCGGCCCCCCACATCCCGCCGTCTGCTCGTCATTCTCTCTCTCTGCCGTCCGCTGCACTTCCGG